>NW_026721266.1:0-9094 GCF_029784015.1 Lycium ferocissimum
TGGAAAAAAAGCGGGGGTCGAGTGTCCCCCAAAAACGAGTCCCCGTTTGAGTGTTTTTATTTTATTTTAGGGAGCCCTCATATTTGCAAACTGCGTTTACTTGAGAAACGACGAAAAGATTTTGAAAAAATTTACCATGTATTTTACTTTACCTTGTCTTATGATTCCAAGAGAACATGTGTGTACTAAGAGTCGAGGGTTCGCTCGTATAGAATGTGGTCGGGTGCCCATCACACCCTAGTAAAGTCGGGGTGTGACAACAACCATACGGACAATATTCAAGAACGCTTTAAACAATTCACACAATTTTTCCAAACAACCAAAACCATATCTGACTCACTTGAAATTGTCTCCAAACCGAGAACAACACCAAACACATTCTTCCTTCCAAATTCATAATTTGCACCATTAATCCGCACATTAACAAGGCAATTCTCATAAGTATAAAAATTACATAAAATTCGCATAAACTTCCAAATCATCCCATAACCAACATAACATTAACCATAATATTTCCAACTTCAAAATACTTCTAAACATTCATATGGTGTTTGTCCCATATTTCCATCACAAAACCATTTTATAACGATTTTGACTCCTTTCTCAAAGTAAATAAACCAATATTAACACAAATAGAAAGAGATTCATACCTTTCCCTCGATAATAATGCTATATATTTCTCCTCCACCTTGAACTTAAGCCCCCGAAAGCCTCAATCGCGAGTTTGAAGTCGCAACTATACGCTGTCGGACCGAATTTGGGAATTATACTGGTTTCGTGCTAAATGTTGGTGGTGGAAGGTTGGGGAATTTTCTAGAATATTTGAAATATTTTTGGTCGATTTTTTTGGCTGAAAATGAGGGTTAAGCCCCTTTAAAAGCTTAGAAGTCAGCGTAGCGATATGCGTAGCGGCCCACTCTTGTAGCAATCCTTTGTTCGTCGGAAATTATTTCGAGACCTAGAACTTTTATACACCGATCTCTTTATTTGCATACTGGATATGTCCAAAACTCCATACAATGCTGTATAACTTATTCAACATCCCAAACTTTTCCTTATTCCAAATTTACCCTTAACACTCATTACCAATGAAAAAGATGAATATGCAACTTGTGCATTAAAACAAAAACAAAATCGGAAATTAAAAGTCTTATCCACAACTTGTCGCAATCCAACTTAAAATATTCCAACGTGCAAAATACGGGATATAACAATATCAATGCTCGGGTGACAACTATTGTTATAAGCAAACTCGACGATTGTAGGCGAGTCTGATAGCCACGAAATCAATGCGCAGACGCTCGAGCATATCCTGGGACTGAATAGTCCACTCGGACTTACCATCTATCGAGGGTGGAAAAGGCATGCTAAGGTCCTATCTAGTACCCAATTCTAAATGCAAATTCTTTAAAAATTGAGATGTAAACGTCGTACGTCTATCGGATATGATGGAAATAGGAACCCATGTAGATGAACAATCTCGCAAATATAAATACGGCCAAACACGGCGGTATGGGCAATCTAAAATCGGTATGAAATAGTAGACTTGGTCAATCTATGAACAACGACCCAGTCGAATCAAACTTGCCAAAGTCTTTGGAAGACTAACCACAAAGTCCATCGCTATCCTCTCCCACTGCAACTTTCTGGAATGGGTATCCTCACAGAAGTGTACCCTCGGGTCTTTGGTGCTCATACTTAACCTACTAGAAATTTAAACAGCATGCAATGAACTCAATAATATCGCACTTCATCCTAGCCCGCTGATGAGTGTTGCCTTAAGTGACGGTACATCTTGGTAACGCCGGGATGAATAGAATATCTAGAGCTGACGAGCCTCATTAAAATGGTCTTAATCAAATTATCAACACGGGTGACACAAACACGCCCCTTGATTCTCAAGACAACCCTCATCAATCATGGCCTCTGGCCTCGCACGAAGGACTTTATCGCGAATCATACTCAAACTCGCATTCTGTGAAATGGGGCCTAATCAGCTCCCGAAACGATGATCTCGCCTCACACAGGATACCACCGCCTGAATTAGACACCTCAAGCCTTATGAAATTGTTAGGAGTACGAACCTCCAGCCAACGGACTCTTTGACGCAATCAAACAAGCCAAACTCCCCGTACGTGCGATTTTCCTACTCGAGGCATGCTGCCACCACGTTGGCCTTGCCATGATGATACAAGATAGTAATGTCGTAATCCTTAAGCAACTGTATCCATCTCCGGTGCCTAGAATTTAGATCCCTCCTAAGTAAACGCGTCATCCCGAAGACATGCGCGAACACATAAAATCACGTTACGGACTCACTTGCATGACCTTAAAATTCCCAACGGAGGTCTAGTTTTCTAGGTCACCCTCATGTGAACGAACCGGCGGTCGTTACCCCAAGTCTTAACCCGTTTACAAAAATAGTGAAAGATTTAGGTTTTGGCGTTAGTAACTAAGCATAGGGTATGAATCTAGGGGTTCCTTCTAAAATGCCATGCTTTTGAGTAATGAAAACTCATTTTACCTTTCTAGGTTTTGTAATATAGGAAATCACCATTTTTGTTAAACTATTACCAAACCTTAGTAAATAAAGGAAGAGATTCAAGAGAGACAGAAATAAATGAGATCTAGATGTTACCTTTCCCAAGATTCCCATGAGATTAACTTTGAAAATGCCCCAAATGGCTGCTTGGATTAAAAGTTGGGAGAAAAATGGTCAAGTCCTTAAATGAACTTTATATACTAGGTCTGAGTCGGCGTCATTTCATGCTTGGCCGGACACGGGTTCGTAGTGGCGAGAAACGCTATGGCGAAAAACTATCGTGGGGGCGGGCTCGAAGTAAGTCAGCGCGCGACCCAACCCGTGGCGCGACTAGCGCCCGTGCGGACAACTCATACACCTCTACTAACCATAATCGGATCATAGCAAACATACTAAGAACTGTACATACAAAAAGGCACGGTGATGCGTGTACACGCTTCATATATCATACCTATAATGCGGGAATGTACAAGACGCAAACAAACCCGAACAATGCTACCCATAACCGCACATATATGTCTACGGACCCTCCAAGAGTAATAACGAATCATGTGGCGGGACGGGGAGACCGCCGTACCCCGAATGGATATATACATATATCACGAGAAAAGTCAACCAAAATATGGGCTCTGAACAAGGGAGCGGTCAATGAGAATGGAGGTCCTAAGCTGGCGGTGCCTGCATCTGTTATATCCGTATTTTGTGCGTTCGAATATTTTAAGTTGGTTGCGACAAGTTATGGACAAGACTTTTAATCTCACGGTTTTTTGTTGATTTTGTGTTAATGCACAAGTTGCATATTCATCTTTTCATTGGCATGAGTGTTAAGGGTAAATTGGGAATAAGGAAAATTTGGGGTTAAAAGTGAATTATGAAAAGTTAAGCATTTTATGGAAATTAAGGGCTAGAAGTGAAATTTTGGAAACTAAATATTTCATGAAAATGGCCATATGTGGCCATGTGTGTGGTGTGGGCCATAGCCCACATGTGTTAATTATATAAGTGGCAAAAGATGACTAATTAAGTCATCTTCATCATTTAACACCTTAGAAAATTCAAGAAGCATGGAGAAAGAACAAGAGGCCATTCGGCCTTGACCGAAAAAATTGGAGTCCAAAAATTGACAATCATGTTATTGCTTCGTAATTTAAACTCACATTGACGACATTACATTTCGTATTTTTGTACGTCGGATTATTCGCAAGTTGAGGTGGGGTCCACACCTTTGAGATTTTTTTGGGACATGCGACAATTTATATGAATCACATATGTGAAGTTAAACATAACTCAAGAAGGACCTTGAGCCAAATCAAAGTGGAAGTCCCCAAACAAATATTTTAAGTAATGTTTTCGGGTGATCGACTTCGAGGGAAAACGGTATTATAAGTTTGGAATTTGGAAAAATACCAAAGATAGAAGTTGTAGATAATTGAATTATCTTTCCAACCATAGATCGTGGGCCCACGGGTGACATCGGGATAAGGAGATATGGACATTTTAAGGCGGAAAGGTCGGTGGGCTAGGCCCAAGCCAAGCCCAATCGGGTTAGGCCCATGACCCATGCCTATTTAAGTCTAATTTCAGCCCTTTCCTCTCATTTTTGAGACCAAGAATACCCAAAAAATTCTGGAAAGAGAGAGAGAAGAGCCTTGGAGAGAAGAAAAACCAATTTTGACCAAAATACGAGCCTCAATTCGAAGCCCATGAGAGAAAAGTGTTGTGCGCTGCGTTGTCTTCAATTTGAGCTAAAAATTAACCAAGGAGAAGAGTGATAACGTGGGGGCTGCATGCTTAAGGTATGAATACGGTTCCTTTTCATTGTTAACGAGTGTATTTAGAATTTTAACGGATTAAAACGGAGGGGATAGTGTGTAGAAATGGATGAAATTCATGAAATTTTGTATGTTGATGTTGAGCGTGAGTATGGGCTGTTTTGTGACAAGGAATGAACTAAATTTATTTAGTATGTTTGAATTGTTGTGTTGTGGATTCTATGGTGCTAATGAAAGTTTAATGGTTCAAAGTGAAGTTATAGTTGTTTGCGGCTTGTTATGGAATTTTATATAGTTTATTGAATTTATGGAAGTAATGGATTATTAATGTAGTTCATGAATTCGGAAGGAAGAAAATGTGTTGTGTTGTTTCCTTGAACTTGGAGGTTTCGGGTTTCATTATGTAGTGGATGGAATGTTGTTGAAGTGTGTCGAAAGGGTTATTAATGTTAGAATGCGTTTTGAATCGATTATTGATGTTGCTTATATGGTTGTTGGTATTGTTGTTGATAATATTGGCGAGTTGAATTCTCGGGGTTGTTGAACTTATAGGGGAAATCTTGCCCAAATTTCGTAAATAAAGTGATGGCTTGGGATTGGATTCTTAGGTGCTTATGGCTAATGTTTGGTGTCTAATGACATTGTTGTAGATTTTGGAAGGTTTGAGACTTGAGTTTGGATTAGCTTAGGAAGCAAACGAGGTATGTAAAGCTTACCTTTCTTTCTTTTGGCATGTCTTAGATATGGCTAAGCTATGATACGCTATGAGCCTTCGGGGTAATTCTATTCTTAAAGTCCGAACATGTTTACGATGCTATTTGTTTCTTGATGTTGGCATCCATGGTCAAGCTATGGTTTATATGTCTTTGTATGATTGGTTT
Source organism: Lycium ferocissimum (assembly GCF_029784015.1). Taxonomy (NCBI): domain Eukaryota; kingdom Viridiplantae; phylum Streptophyta; class Magnoliopsida; order Solanales; family Solanaceae; genus Lycium; species Lycium ferocissimum. The sequence continues at coordinate 5,196 of NW_026721266.1, forward strand.
TCAATGTTGCATAAAAGTTTTGTTTTTCAAAAAGAGTTTTTGTAACTACAAACGTCAGTAACTTTCACGGACGAACGGATGGCTTTGATACGCTCGTAAATGATTCTATAACGTATAATGACTATGACTTTCGTGGCGGGCCGGATTGGGTTGACGCTCGTCGTGGGTCCGCGACTTTTCCTGTGTATAGTACGATGGCTTTTTTTGAAAGAATTCAATATGACTATCTTTCCGATTTCAAAGTATGATTACTTATTTATCGGTTGAGTACGAAATAAGGATTTTTATGTATGTGATTTTGATACGTGACTATGGTTTACGAATTCGATTTGATACGTTCAGTGATATTCGGAAGAAAATATGATTTGTGGCTCTTTTGGTTTATAAATAATGGTTCGTTTTGATTAACCTATTAAGTCTTTGAAAACGTTTTATTGTATTTGGTTACTTACGATTCTTGTCGTGCATTGTACATTTTTTCGCCAAGTTCGGCCGGTTATGTATCGTGCGCACTTATGATATTCGGAGTATGATTGACCGGTTCGCTTGAGCCCTCCTATGTGATGTGTGATATTGTTGGACATTTTGACCGCGGTATGTGTGATATTGCCATTGGATATTTTGACCGCGGTATGTGTGATATTCTTGTTGATATTTTGACCGGGTATGTATGATATTGACTTGGATCTTTGATATGCGGTATGTGTGATATGTGACATAGATATTTGACATGGTGTATGTGTGATATTGCCGCTGGGTACTTGACCGCGGTATGTGTATATGTGATTTTGACAGTCTGGATTATGATCAGTCGGTTAATGCCAGCTCATATGATTTGTTCTATTTTCTATATATATGAGACAGAAACGTTTTACAAAAGAAAGCTAAGCATTTTGGCATTCGGATTATCACATTTGTCTTATTACCACCTATGTATGATTTGTACTTGGTCAAGCCCTTTGGTATTACGGATTTTTATGCTCATTTTTGCACTCCTTACTTTGGTTATGACCTCGTTTTACGTATGCCATACTTTACATGCTCGGTACATATTCCGTCTGACCCCCTTTCTTCGAATTTGCGTTTCATCATGCGCGCGGTACCCACGGATGAGTAGATGACGTTAGCGGAAGACGTTCCGAGTGGATTGGCGAGCTCCATTTTCTCACGAGTCTTGTCGAATCGAAGGTGCTTTTGTATGGTATACGAGATGTTGGTAGAGACTTTGCGAGACAATGTCGTGTGTGTGATGTCGGTTTGTAGCGGCTATGTAAGCGACGTATTATATGCATTATGTTACGAACTTCATATGTTTACGGATCATCGACGCTAGTTTATTTGATTTGACAAAGATGAAAGGCATGTTTGTTTTCAAAAAAAAAATTTCATTATGTGCTTATGTCATGTTTTGCGGGTCCGGTATGATTTATGGTATGACGAGTCGGCGGGTTCGCTCGGCCCTAAGTAAGGGTCGGGTGCCGTCATGTATCCCGAAAATTAGGGTGTGACGAGAAACGATCGTACGTACCTGCGGGCATGAAACGCGGCCCGAAGAAAGGGGATCGATGCGAAATATGTCTTTGACATGTAAAGCATGGGAACGCTATATGGGATCATAACCGGCGGGATTTACGGAGGCAAGTAGAAATCGAGAAGCTTCAAAAGAGCGGCCTTGGAATCATATGTCATGCATCATCGGTATCATATCATCATATCATTATTTATACATACGTACGGCCCTAGTGAGGGGACTCGGTGAGTGAAATCATGTAATCATCATGCATAGCCATCATGTAATCATGTATACATATACCGTGCCGGCCTACAGTGAGGGACTCGGTGAAATATCATCTACATCCGTGCCGGCCCCTCAGTGAGGGACTCGGTGAAATATCATATACATACCGTACCCGGCCCTAGTGAGGGACTCGGTGAAATATCATATACATACCGTACCAGGCCCTCTAGTGAGGACTCGGTGAGAGACTAATGCGATGGAATGTGCACGAATACATACCCGGCCGGGACTCGGTGAAAGGTGTAACAATAGCATGCGCGGCGGAGTAGTGAGAAAACATATGCATAACGATCATCATTATCGACTCAACGACGGTCAAAATGAACTTTCATTTTAAGGCCAAACAATAGTCAAATCACGTTTCCTCAGGAATGTCACTCGGAATCATATCAATTAGGACTCAGAAACCATAGGTACATATCAAAATCATATGAAGTAGATTATGGAAATCAAGATCATAATCGTCGTTACAAACTCGATAGATAATTAAATAATCCACGCTCGAGGGTTAAAACGATAATCACGTTAAGTTCTTTCCAAAAATACGTTAGAATCAAACATAGGGAGTCTCGGGGCCCACGGACAAGCATCACGCAATCCGAACCCGCGGAGTGAAAGTTAGGGACATCGCTCGTTACGGAACCTGCGAACTTATCGGAGCGTCGAGCCTTTCGTGAAAGTTACGGTCGTTCGTAGTTACGAGAATCCTTTACACACAAAATCTCTTTATGCAATATTTAAAATCCAATCGTACAAAGGGTATAAGGACCATAGTTCATCTATATCAAGCATATGAATATCAGGAGTGGTTAATAATCATAGCAGTGCTCGGATCGTGAGAATAGAGTCACCTCGGGATCGTATCATAGCCTACTTGGATCTAAGACATGCCAAAAGGAAAGATAAGCTTTACATACCTCGTACACTCTTCGAGATAATCCAAACTTACGTCGTAGACTTCCCGAAATCTCGTCACGTCATCGATTACCAAACATTAGCTAAAGGCACTTAAGAGTTCAATTCAAACTAACACTTAATCTATAGAAATTTGGGCAGCATTTCCTATGTAAATACTGACAACCCACAGAATTCAACTCGGCCAAATCATCATCAATGACCACCAACAATCATAATAACAACCTCAACGATCAATTCAAAATGCATTCTAGCAATAGTAACTCTTTTCTACATGCTTAAATAACGTTCGATTATATTCAATTCCATTACGTACATTCGAATCAATATAAATGATCTCACGTTCAAGTACTAATCAAGAAATCTTGAAAAAAGGTTAAAGGGCGTTTCCAACAATCCTTACAATATTCAAAATAATCAAAACAAACTCGATTCACCGAAACCAACCCAAACCGAAAGCAACAACAACACCCTTCCTTCTTCCAAATTCATGAATTACACCAACAATCCTGTGATTAACAATATTATTTTCATAATAAAAACTACATTCAAATCACATTAACTTCTAAACGACTGACGATTACCCTTCAACTTGCACCATTAAATCCTCATTTCGTTATAGAATCCGACAATAACACCAACACTAAGTACAATTTGCTTGTCTTACACACCAAAACGACCCACACGACGACCACATTGGCATACGTAATCTCGCCAGCAGTTTCATTAAATTTCTACGCTATAACAACACACAAACATGCTAAATACAATTAATTCATCACTCCTCCTACACAACACATACCTGCTGACACCACCACCACACTCACCACACACGGTTCAACTTCAACATCCATATTTTATGAATTTCATTCATTTTTCCACATCTTTGCAACATGCCAAACCATTCATAACCCATACAAAAGGAAGATTAAACCTTACCTTTCCACCCAACTTTTCTACATGGCTAGGAGTAAGTTTTACAGAATAGCGTTTTGTTTGTTCCAACGACTACTCTACGTTGTAGAGGGCCTTCCAATTAGTAGAGAAACTAGAAAAAATATTTTTTGAAGTGGATTTTTGGTCTTAATTTTTTTTTTTCTATGGCGAATGGCCCTTCTCCCTCTTGCTCTCAAGTTTCTTGAAATTCTATGGGTAAGGAATGGTGAAGATCTTTTTTAAAAATTTT
>NW_026721267.1:0-9089 GCF_029784015.1 Lycium ferocissimum
GAGGATTTTGATGATTAAGATGACTTAGTCATTTTTTAAATGGTAGGAATTAAACCCCACATGGGGCTAGGCCCATGTCCAGGGCCCGTTGGGGCCTCCTCTTTTTTTTTTAAAAAAAAAGTCCAAGCCCAAATTTTTTTCTTCCATAACAAATTGTAATTCTTTTAAACTATTTTAAACCCAAAATTTCCCTTGTTCCAAAAACTTTTTAAATGGGCGTAGTGCGAACCCCCTTTTATGCCTTTGACCTTTCTCAAAAATTTCCCCTTTCTAAAGCTTCACAAGTCATTCATAGTTTATCAAAAGAAATGTTTTTTTGCTTGTCGTCCTCCCGCGATTGTCTCGAATTATCCGCTTGCACAAAAATGCGGGATATAACAACCAAGTATATAAAAATAAAAAAGGGAATTCCAAATTTATATAATTTCTAAAAAAATTTCGCAAGTTTTTTGTTTTACAATTACCCAAAATTTAAACCCCCCGCGCAAAAAATACCAACAAAGGCCACGGGGCCAACGAGAACAACATATATACGTATGCGGGCCGACGGGGGCGCACGTAGATAGAATCGCCCAAACACAACATATACAAACACGAGCGTACGGAAGTAGGCACGACCCACGAAATATGTCCACGGACCTCTAAACGGACGGAGACAGAATCATATGACAGGGACGGGGCCCGCCGTGCCCCCGAATAAGTACATACAATGCAACGAACGAATATATACCAAAAATATAAGCTCACGAAATGAGAGGAGCACTCCAAATAACGGAAGAGGGTGTCACACAAACGGGTGGATCGCCAAGCGTGCGTACGGCCTGCGGTGTAGACGCGGCCCCCCCCCCGAAGAAAGGGGTCGATGCAATATCTGCGAGTATGCAAAACGAAAATATAGTGTGATAAGGTCAACGTGATGCGAAATAAAGGTACGAAAAATAAATGTTTCCAAAATATCAAAATATTACTCTCAAAATACAAGTCATGCATGGGAGCACGGAAATATGGTCGCCGCGTCGATGGCGCATAACACGCGTAACACCGAAGAAAGTTTCAAATCTCGTATCCCGTCACATATCATACACGAGCGTATCGCATACACGGCCCGTATCACCAAATATAGTGGAACCGGCCCTCGAGCGAGGAGCTCGGTGAACCATAAACACGGCATAACACCCGAATATATCATAATGTGCGACAACGGAAACGGCCGGGGAACGTATGATATCATAGTAGGCACGAGCGGAGTAGTGAGTAATCATATGCATAAAGTCATTATCATAAATCAGATAAGTAAAATAGTCATATTCGAAATCGGAATAATAATTATTACTTTTGTTTCAAAAGTTATCGAATTCACATAAAGGCGTCGCGGGACCCACGGACGAGTATAGACCCCGAACTGAGCCCGCCTATGAAAAACATATTCATTCTATATCCTACAAACTCCTACGAAAATTTCAAAGCAATAGAGGCTTTTCGAGAAAGTTATGGGCGTTTGTAGTTTTTAGAATCGTTAAAAGAATAAATTCTTTCCAAAAACCAGCTTTCACATAACCTTTGCAACTTATGAATTCCAAGGATATAAGGGTCAATGTTATGGCATATTAACACGAGAATACCAAGGAAACAAATGCGAATCATAGACAAGCTCGGATTGCGAGAATAGAGTTTCTAGAGGCTCGTATCATAGCCTATTTTAACTAAGGCATGCCAAAAAGAAAGGTTACTTTACATACCTCAAACGCTCTCAATAAGATCCAAACTCAAGCTAAATCCAACCTATGATTCGGGCTGCTTACGATCTATAAACAAGCCATAAAATGCCAAACATTAGCTAATGACTTTTTGGCCTTAAATTCCAAATTTGCCCTTAATTCTACGAGAAATTTGGGCGGCATTTCCCACGTAAATAGGACACCCCGAAATTTAACTCGGCCAAAAAATCAACAATAACAACAATAACCAACCTACAACATCAACAACCAATGGAAGCAATTCAACATTAATAACTATTTTCCATTATTCAACACTTACATAAATTCAATTCGACGACTTGCATTCAAGCCAACGTCGGCGGCTTATACATCCACATAATAACCAGACATACGACAATATTTAAAGGCATTCTAAGCAATTCATACAACATTTCAACAACCCAAATTTTTCTCCAATTGACCGAAAAGCTTGACCCCCTACGAGAACCTCACTGACTTATTCCCTGCGTTTTCACATCATGATTGTATCCATGATTCACATTCTAACAATACTATTATCATCGATATATAATTTACATTAAATTTGATAATCTCCAATTCGGCCGCAACAATCCATGACCTCGATTTGAGTTAATAAACATTCATTTTCAACATAGAATTCACAACGACGACGACTAAAACATTAAGCGATATCGATTCGTTCATTGTCATATAATGTGACCCGTTTCGTGCTAAATAACACACATATACATATATGGATGATTCTCAATCGTTCTTCACCTTACAATGATCATAATAATGCTAACTAAGCTGATTCATAGCTTGATATCACACAACACACACACACATTACACGGCTAAAACACCACACACACAACTCACTTCCAACATGCCTTATTCCATGATTTTCCTCCGTTATAAGATACTACAACAAGCGACATACAACCTTTATAACATACAAAACATAATGAATTCTTACCTTTCTTCTTCAACTTTCCAATAGCCTAGGGTTTCCAAAAGATGAAAATAATGGGTTGATCGCTCCAACGACACCTCCACCCTACATAGGGACCTCAATATAGTGGGTTTACATCAATGGAAAATTTTTAGGATGGCTTGAAATGGGAGTTGATTTTCCCTATGGCTGGCCGAGACCCTCAAATGGAGGTTTTCAGCTTTGCTCCTTTTTTTCTAAATGTGGATGAAATGAAATAAAGGCTAGTTGTCATCTTTTATCACTTAAATGAAGTGTACAATTCCCTTGGCCCACATTAATGTGTTGTTCCAATTAAAATTGAACACCATTTGTGTGGGCCAACACCCCCTATACACGGCCAACCATGGAAATTGTGGATGATTTTCAACTTCCAATTTTTATCACTTTTGGTCCCAAATTTTCCTAATTGTTCCATACCAACAAATTCATGAACAACTTATGTCTAAAAAAAAATCGAGGGTAAAAAATCTCGACTTTGCATCCCGAAACAGTTTTGTTCTTAACTTATCATAATTAATCCGGATTGTTTCAATGTACAAAAATACGGGTTCTAACATTGTCCATCAGTTTGCGGATGAAATGTCGTGCTGAGCCTTACTTGAGTACCTAGACCCTCTTGGAAAGATTTCCAGAACTTAGCTGTAAACTGTACTCCTCTATCTGTGATAATGGATATCGGAACTCCATGAAGTCTCACAATCTCCTTGATATACAACCTCGCATAATCTTCCGCTGAGTAGGTAGTTCTGACAGGAAGAAAATGAGCTGCTTTCGTCAATCTATCCACAATCACCCATATAGAATCATACTTTCCTCGGGAACGAGGTAACCCTACAATAAAATCCATGTTAATCACTTCCCATTTCCATGTAGGAATTTCCATCGCTTGCAATAATCCTCTTGGCTTTTGATGTTCGATCTTTACTTGCTGGCAATTTGGACATTGAGCTACAAATTCTGCTATGTCTCTTTTCATACCATCCTACCAATACATCATCTTGAGATCATGGTACATCTTCGTCGCTCCAGGATGAATAGAATACCGAGAATAATGAGCTTCTTCTAGAATCTGACGACGCAACTCTGCAACGTTTGGAACACATAGTCTACCTCGGTGTCTAAGAATTCCATCTATAGAGGTTTCAAATGGAGACTTCTCTTTCACATGACATGTATCTCTATAATGGTTCAACTAAGGATCTTCATATTGCCGCTCTTTTACTTCCATATTCAAGGATGAAACTGTGGGATCATTAACACTAACTCCTACACCACCTGAATCAATTAAACGTACTCCCAGATTAGCTAGTTGGTGGAGTTCATGAATCATTTCTTCTTCTCCGAGGGCACCTCACATAGGCTACCCATAGATCGGCGGCTAAGCGCGTCAGCTACTACATTTGCCTTTCCGGGGTGGTATAAAATATTCACATCATAATCCTTCAATAATTCTAACCACCGCCTCTGCCGCATTAGCATTCAACGCCTTCGTTTGAAAATGTATTGGAGACTCTTGTGATCCGTATATATATCAACATGCACACCATACAAGTAATGTCTCCACCTTTTAATGCATCAATAAGCTCAACGCCAATTCGAGATCATGAGTTGGGTAGTTCTTTTCATGTTTCCGCAGCTGTCTGGATGCATAAGCAATGACTCTACCATGCTGCATCAATACACACCCTAAGCTAATGCCAGAAGCATCGCAATATACAACATAACCATCTGGCCCTTCTGGAAGTGTTAAAACTGGAGCTGAGGTTAATCTGTCCATCAACTCTTGGAAACTACGCTTACAAGCATCATTCCACTGAAATTTGGCTGATTTTTGGGTTAGCTTCGTCAATGGGGCTGAAATAGATGAAAAGCCCTCTACAAATCTTCTATAATAACTGCCAATCCCGAAACTACGAACCGAGGCGTCGTAGGCCTTGGCCTTGTCCAAGTCTTCACAGCTTCAATTTTCTAAGTGTCAACTCGAATGCCATCATCTGAAATAACATGACCCAAAAATGTCATAGAATTTAACCAAAAATCACACTTTGAAAATTTTGCATACAATTCTCGAGCTCGAAGAATTCCAAGAACAATACGTAAATGATCGACATGTTCTGATTCTTGGCGAGAGTACACCAGAATATCGTCAATGAATGCTATTACGAATAGATCCAAGAGAGGCCTGAATACATCATTCATCAAATTCATAAACACCGTCGGAGCATTAGTTAACCTAAACGACATCACTCGGAATTCATAATGGCCATATCTTGTTACGAAAGTCTGTCTTGGGAATATCTTCTTCCACTTAACTCTTACTTGACGATAACCCGAGCTCAAATCTATTTTGGAAAACCACTTGGCACCCTGTAGCTGATCAACTAAATCATCAATCCGCGGAAGAGGTTATTTATTCTTTATGGTTACCTTATTCAGCTTCCTGTAATCAATGCACATTCGTAGGGAACCATCTTTCTTTCTTACAAATAGGACTTGTGCTCCCCACAGTGATGAACTGGGTCTAATAAACCCCTTCTCTAGCAAATCTTTCAACTGTGCCTTTATCTCTTTCAATTCTGCCGGAGCTATTCGGTAAGGAGGAATAGAAATAGGCTTGGTATCCGGCAACACATCAATGGCGAAATCAATTTCTCTTTCTGAAGGGAGGCCTGGAAGTTCATCTGGGAATACATTCGGGAATTCGTTCACTACCGGAACAGATTGGAAAGTTGGCGACTTCGCTTCGGTATCATGAACTCGGGCTAAGTGATAAATATAGCCCTTGGCTATCATCTTTCTTTGCCTTGGGTAGAAATAAACCTACCTTCTTTGGAGATCTTCGTATTACCTTTCCATTAAGTACCCGGCTCACCCGAAAAATTGAAATTGAACTACTTTCATTGTACAATCAACGTTAGCATAGCATCGGGACAACCAATCCATACCCATAATCACATCGAAATCTAACATTTCAACCTCAACTAAATCGGCTTTAGTTTGGCTATCACATATCACAATTATACAATCTTTGTATACTTGTCTAGCTAACACGGGATCACCGAACCTGAACATTTCTCAAAAGGTCTAATTGGCTCGGGTTTAACCAATACCATTAGCAACATATGGAGTAATATAAGACAGCGTAGAACCATCTATCAATGCATACACATCATAGGAAAATACCGATAATGTGCCCGTAACCACGTACGGGGAGGACTCGAGATCCTCGTCGTCAGGCATTAAAGCATATATGCGAGGGTGTGCGCACCTGAAGTAGATGCTCCCCTCGGCCTCTACCTCGGCCCTGGCGGAATCGGTAGTTTGCCCCATTTGGATGCTTGTTGTAGAGGCAGCTTGGCCGATCCCGTGTGTCGAACCCCAACTCGCCATACCTCGAGGGGCAATCACGCACAAGTGTCCGGCCCCGTCCACAAATATAGCAAGCATCCGTGCCTGGCGACATGGCCCCGAGTGCAATTTTTTGCCGCACCGCATCGGGGAACCGGTGGTCTCCCACGAGCGTAATCTCCCCCCAACCGAGAACCCGGGGCCTCGAACTCGGTTCGTCTTGAACTAAGGAGCGATCAAATCTCTACCTACAAATCCAGCGAAGGTACACTCGTCACCGGCGGCCCTCGAGTGTCTAGAATGTATGCCCGCCTTTGATCCCCCTCTACAATCACCGCCGTGCCCACAGATCCGGCCCTTTTGCTTGCCCTCTATCAATATCATGATCACCTCTATGGAGGTTGTTGTCCTTCTAGATTTTGGGCATGGGCTTGGATACGAGAAATGTCCATTCCACCCCGCAACGAGGCCGTCAAACAATCCGCCAACAAACGATACTAGCCCTAAGCGACTCACGAATCTATGCACCCGATCTCCCATATCGGCCACCATAGTCGGGGCATATCTAGCTAAGGAATTAAATTGAAGGCTATACTCCCGAGCACTCATGTTCTCTTGCTTCAAATTTAAAAATCTATCCGTCCTAGCTCGGCGGACCTCGGGTGGGAAATAATGGCGAATAAAGGCATCTATGAATTCTTTCCAAACGGGAGGAGGCACATTCTCTTTTCTCGACGCTAACCAATTATTATACCATAATATAGCCACATCTCGGAGTCTATAAGATGCCAACTCCATGGATTCGGTCTCGGAGGCATGAATAATTCGCAATGTTCTCAACATCTCATCAATAAAGCCTTGCGGGTCTTCATCCGGCTTCGATCCGAAGGATTCAAGCTCATAAAGTCACGGGCTCTAGTACTAGCTGACAGATCACTTGGGGCCCACATTCTGCCGCTGTGCCTGGGCGGCAACCAACTGTGTCAATAAATGAATAACTTCGGTCACTTGTTGACCCGAAGTAGCTGGTGGAGGAACTGGAGGCATAGGAGCGGGAGCTGAATGTCACGACCCAACCCCGTAGGCCGTGACTAGTGCCCAAACTGGACACTCGTACACACCTATTAACCATAATCAGCATGCAACCAACTTATACATACAGAAAAGTAAAACGTCGCCCAAAAGCTGTCACAAATATATATATATATACATATTTAAACATACGCGCTCGCTACGTACTTTCGACTAGAATGATATCGATACAAGTCGGGACAAGGCTAGTCATAATGGGGACGCCTAACACAAAACCACACGGTACACAACCGTACACTAACACACAACCCACGCATATGTTCACATACCTCTAAGAGTATGATCGTATCATACGACGGGACGGGGCCCCGTCGTGCCCCGAATATACATATAAATATACGATAAAAAGTGTACGTACCACGAACAGTAGCTCCCGTGAGGAGAGCGCTCCAAAGCAGCGTAATAGATATCCTAGGCCGACGGATCATCGAACGAGTGTGCCGTACTGCGGGCATGAAACGCCGGCCCAAAGAAAGGGTCGAAGACGGAAGCCATAGTGCGGTAAAGCATGTAAACGTGAACACGATCATAAACGGGGATCATAGCCGGGAATTAAGATGCGAGAAACAAGTACATCAACAGAAATCAAAAGACTTTTCGAAACATATATCATGCGTGTCGATAACCCACATCTAACCAGTTAAGGGTCTTAGTGACATATTCGTATACCCATCCCGTACATATGTATGCATAAGACGGTCCCTTTAGGTGAGGGGACTCGGTGAATAAGATCATATATCACATATATACCGTACCGCCCCTCTAGTGGAGGACTCGGTGAACGAGATCATATCATCATATATCGTACTCCGCCCTACTAGCGAGGGACTCGATGTAACGAGATCGTGTCTCCATCATGTATATCATACTCGGCCATCACCGTAGCCCGCGCCATCATCATATCATATATCATATACCAGACCCGGCCCTCTAGTGAGGGACTCGGGAACAATGCAATCTGATCGTGCAGCCGTGTCACGGCCGGGACTCGGAAAGACATATTGATCTTTGCACGAGCAGAGTAGTGAGAAACCATATGCACATAAATCATCTTTTAGGACTCGGTGGATAAGTAGACAAATCAACGCTCGAGTATCAGAATAATAGTCACACTCGGTACTCTTTATAAATATCATTTTGAACTATGTCAGACAACGTCTCAGAGATCATAAACATATATCGAACCAATCCGAGCCCGCCTATGAAAGTTACGAGCATTATTTGTTATAGAATCCTTACGAGCCAATCAAACAATCGAGACCGTATATGAAAGTTACGGACACATTATACATCATGGGAGCTTTGGGAATAAAACTCTTTTATGCATCATTCATTATCCAAACATACAAAAGACTCGAGGACCATAGCTCGACTATATTAGGAATGCTAACATCAAGAAGTGAATAAGAATCATAGACATGCTCGGATCTTAAGAATAGAATTACCCTAAGGCTCGTATCATACCTTACTTACATCTAAGACATGCCAAAAGAAAGAAAGGTTAAGCTTTACATACCTCGTCCGCTTCCTAAGCTAATCCGAACTTAAGTCTCGGGCTTCCCAAGATCTACAACCACGTCATTAGATAATAAACATTAGTTATAAGCACTTAGGAATCCAATTCTAAGCTAGCACTTCATTTACAGAAATTCGGATATCATTTCCCCTATAAATTCAACAAACCCCGAGAATCCAACTCGGCCAGATCATCAACAACAATACCCAACAACCATATTAAGAACATCAACAATTAATTCAAAACGTATTCTAACATTAGTAACTTCCTTCCTACATAATTCGACAACATTTCACTTATATTCAAATCAACCTCATACTGATAAAGCCAACACCAATGTCCACACGTTCAAGTACTAACCCGAGAACATTCAACAAGACTCAAGAACACTTTGAAATCCACACAATATTCAAAAAAAC
>NW_026721268.1:0-20976 GCF_029784015.1 Lycium ferocissimum
GATATAAGGATAAATGTTATGGCATATTAGCACAAGAATACCAAGGAAACAAATGCGAATCATAGACAAGCTCGGATTGCGAGAATAGAATTTCCTAGAGGCTCGTATCATAGCCTATTTTAACTAAGGCATGCCAAAAGAAAAGGCTACTTTACATACCTCAAACGCTCTCCAATATGATCCAACTCAAGCTAAATCCAACCTATGATTCGGGCTGCCCACAATCTATAAACAAGCCATAAAATGCCAAACATTAGCTAAAGACTTTTTGGGCATTAAATTCCAATTCGCCCCTAATTCTACACAAATTTGGGCGCATTTCCCATGAATAGGCTACCCGAGAATTTAACTCGGCCAAAAAAATCAACAACAATAACCAACCTAGCAACATCAACAACCAATCCGGAAAGCAATACAACAATAATAACTCTATTTTCCATTATTCAACAACTTACATAAACTCAATTCGACGACTTGCATTCAAGCCAACGTCGACGCTTACACATCCACATACTAACCCGAACCCATACCAAAAATATTTAAAGGCATACTAAGCAATTCATACAACATTTCCAACAACCCAAATTTTTCTCCAACTCAGCCGAATTCAGCCCCAAACCCAAGAACCCGACTTTTCACATTCCTCATTCTCAAATCATGATTTGTATCCACAATTCACATTCTAACAATGCTATTCTCATCAATATATAATTTACATTAAATGTACAATAATCTCCAAATCAGTCCACAACAACTACAACATCAATTTAAGTCATTAGACATTCATTTCCAACATAGAATTCACAACGACGACGACTAAAACATTAAGCGATATTCATTCGTTCATTGTCATATAATATGACCCATTTCGACCAACACTACACATATACATATATGAATGATTCTCAATCGTTCTTCACCTTACAATGATCATAATAAACTAACAAGGCATTAATTGATAGTTCCAACACAACACAACAAACACCCACTCTACACGGCTAACACCACACACACAAAACTCACTTCCAAAATTCCATATTTCATGATTTTCCTCCATTATAACATGCTATAACAAGCATACAACCTTTATAACATACAAAGCATAATCAAATCTTACCTTTTCTCTTCAATTTTCCAATAGCTTAGGGTTTCCAAATATGAAAATTAATGGGTTGATCGCTCCAACGATGCTTCCACGCTACTTAGGGACCTTAATATAGTGGGTTTACATCAATGGAATAATTTTGGAAGAGCTAAAAATGGAGGTGGATTTTTCCTTGGGCTGGCCGAGAGCCTCTATGGAGGTTTTCAGCTTTTGCTCTTTTTTTTCTAAGTGTGGAAATACAATTGAAGACTTGTGGTCATCTTTTAACTAATATATATGAAGTGTACAATTCCCTTGGCCCACATTAATGAGTTGTTCCAATTAAAAGTGAACACAATTTGTGTGGCCATTTACCCACTTACACGGCTAGATCATGGAAATAATGGATGATTTTCAACTTCCAATTTTATCACTTTTGGTCCCAAATTTTCCTAATTGTTCCATACCAACATATTCATGCACAACTTATATCTTAAAATAAAATCGAAGGTCAAAAATCCCGACTTTGTATCCCGGAATAGTTTTGTCCTTAACTTATCATAATTAGTCCGGATTGTTCCAAAGTACAAAAATACGGGTTCTAACACATATCATAGTTTTATCATGAGTTAATATCATCATACATATATCATCAATTCATACATTAGAACTTGGGAGCAAGTATAGTCATGTCGGGGTGACGTAAGGTCGTGAATCCCCGATGTCATTATGAGCATTCGTAATTATCCTGCCTCACCTTGAAAGAACAAACATAAGGTGAGTGTATGTAGTGATTGACATCAATAGATTTCATATGACTTCATTAGCTTAGTTGGAACATCGCATCATAGGCTATAGCATCTCTAGATTTAAACTCATCATTATCATTCTCGTAATCGTAGCATATCTCTTATCTCGTATGGCTATTCGTGCATAATGGCTCGCAGCCTTCTTGGAGATAGGACATTCGTAATGAAAGAGGAAATTCATGCCATATGGACTCATGCCTTAGAAGGAAGGGATTAGCCTCACATACCTTTGTCGTTTACTAGTCTATCGTTTGCTCGTTCTCCTTGAGTGCACTTGTTTATACCTTGAAGAGAATTCGTATCGTCATTAGCTAACTAATCATGAAAACGTACTTACTAGAGCTAGAGAAATTTGGGCAGCATTTCCTTTGTTTATACTACTTTCCGCCATATTCCATATTGTTATAGCCCGTAAATTGTACGTTTGGAAATTTCCAAAGTCGTCGTGGAAAGTTAAGGGCGAGACCATTTTCGAAATTATCTTAATGAACGAGTTGTTATAAATATTATTTATGACTTTTATTAGTATGGAAATATTGTGAAAGGTTAAGGGCAAGAAGAGAAATTCGCAAAATGGGCCGTGGAAATAATGCGGAAGGTTAGGGACAAAATGGTAATATTAAGAAAAGTCGAGGGCAAAATGGGAATTTCACCCAAGTTTCATGAAAATTCCAAAGAGGCCATATTGGCCATGTGACAAAAAATGGGAAAAGAAATGAATGAAAAATGATGACAATTGAGTTATCTTTTAATTTCAAGAAAAAGAAAGAAAAATCTAGAGAAATTGAGAGAAGGGCATGTGCCCCTCACATGCTTGGAGGCTTATATATATATATATTCATCTTCTACTTCAAGACAAGAGCAAAAAAAAAAAAAAAGATGAAGAAGAGCAAGAAGGAGGGGATTCGGCCACCCCTCCCAATTTCTACCCCTTGGGAATTTTGTTGCAAAAATTATTTTCTTGATGTATCCCTACTAATTCAAGGGTCCTCTTTAACGTGGTATAATTATTTCGGAAGATAAGTCGTCCGTTTCGTCGTTTGGGCAAATTGGTGGAGTGAAGAAGTTGAGGGAAAAAGGTATGATTTAATCCTTTTTTATAGGTTATAAAGACTTTGTTGAGATTGTAGTACGTGAAACGAATAGAATTCATGGAAATACGGATGTTTGCATGGTATTTATATATGCATGTATATGGCACGTGTGGGTATGTTGTTGTGTAGGTAAGATGAGTTGAAGATTATGTTGTATTATAGTGTGGTCGTTATGGCAATTGTATTGGAAATGAAAGTTGAACGAAAATTGGATGAAGTTGGAAAATTGTATGTTGGCATGGGATGTGTGGTGATGAACTAATGATGGGTTTATTTTGTTTAACATACTAATTGTGTTGTTGTGCTCTTTTCAATATAAAGGAAGGATATATGGGTTAAGTTTGCATGAAAATGGAATGTGGAAAATTATGTCACCTTAATGTGATTTTATAGCATTAAGATAATGAAGTTGTTAAGGGTGGATTATGGTTGTTAGTGATGAAGTAGTAAGTAGAAAATGTGTTGGAATGGTTTTGTTTCATATATGAGAATTTTGGGTGGAATATGGAAATTGATGAAATTGTTGAATATTGGATATATAGCTTGAAATGCTCTTAGTTTATGTTTGAATGATCTCAAATTAGTGAATGAATATATAAACGTTGATGTTGGTTCGAATGTGTAATTGGATTGAAAGTTGACATACTATGTAGTAAGGAAGACTACTTATGTTGGAATGTGCTTTGGATCGGTTGTTTATATTGTTGATGTGCTTGTTGGTATTGTTGTTGATATTTGGCCGAGCCATATTCTCGGGATGGTGTGTTTACGGGGGAAATGCTGTCAAATTTCGGTAGACAAGTATTGGCTAAGGTTGAAGATTGAAAGTCTCATGAATAGTAGCGGTAAATGTGACCATTTGCGATTCTGTGCAAACGGGATTGGAGATAAAGCGAGCATAAGACGTCCGTAAGGTATGTAAGGCTATCCCTCTCCTTCTTTTGGCATGTCCTAGGTGTACTAGGTTTGTATTTGAGCCTCGGGGGCTATCCTGCTCATAGAAATCTAAGTCTGAATTTGAGCACTATTCATTCGGTATGATTGAATTAGGATCTTTATAACTTGGAAAAAAAATGCTCAAACACCTATAACGGCATAACGTAATTGAATTGCCTTGAAACTTCCACGAATGACTCCATTAAGCTTAGTATATGTAATTTAAGCACGCCACCTCCATTGACCGGGCGGACCCGCTTATTCCGGATGTCAGCCCCTCTTGTTTTATTTGACTTATTTTTGTACCACAATTGAAGGAAAACCTTTGGCTATTGCCCTAACTATTAAGTGTTATTTTATAAAACTTTTCAAAACCACTCCGAAGGGAGTGTGCTATTTTATAAAACTTTTCAAAACTACTCCGAAGGGAGTGTGCTATTTTATAAAACTTTTCAAAAACCGCTCCGAAGGGAGTGTGATATCTTATTATTCAGATTTTCCAAAACCACTCCGAAGGGGTGTGAGATTTTATTATTATTATTATGCCCGAAGGGGTTAGGGACTAGTATTATGTCACGAGTGGCATGCCCGAAGGGCCGGGGTAGCCGTATGCCACGAGTGACATGCCCGAAGGGCTAGGATTATTATGTCGGGGCCGGCATTTTAATGTCCGAAGGGCCGGGATAGACGTATGTCGGAACCGGCACACGCCGAAGGGATTACTAGTATTATTATTATCATTGTTATTACTATTGTTATTACTATTATTGTTATTATTATTAGGCGGAGCGGCTGCCTGAAGGGGCTATCATTATTTTGCCGGAAGCGGCGCATGTGATGTATTCCATTACTTCTTTAAAGAGGTGTTCTAGATTACATTATTTATTCGGATTCATTAGTTGGATCGCGATTACTTACTTAAAGCTTGTTGAGACTCGTGTATCTATCTATGTTTTCTCTTAAGTGAAGGTACACGGGTAATGAGCGTGATTGTGATTTCTTTTCTCCTAAATTAAGCTATGATTTTTACTTGTTATCGCTTTACATACTCAGTACATATTCCGTACTGACCCTCCTTCTTCGGGGGGCTGCGTTTCATGCCACGCAGGTACACCCAGATGAAGAGAAGACTTGCTAGAAGTTTCCCCCGCGGGATTGGTGAGCTCCATTTTAGTTCGGAGTGTTGCCGAGTCAAGCACTTATGTCATGGTATTTGTATATCTTAGAGACTTTGCGAGCACGATTGTCCTGTGGATAGCGCGTCGGGAAGTGCGGATGATTTGTAAATGTTAAAAGAGTATGCATTTTCGGATAATGATTATTGTTTGAAAAGTTTCATGTTTCTTAAAAATTTTCGAAATGACGAGGTTTTAGTAACGCGAATGTTTAAGGGTTCGCTCGACTACGAGGGGGGTCGGGTGCCCATCACACCCCGGAAGGTCGGGGTGTGACACATATCAACTCCCAACATTCATAACAATCATCACAATATCGCCAACAACAATCATCATTCATTTACATAATTTGCACCTCACAATTCTACTTCAATTCTCCATATTCATGACTAAAAGTCCATCATCGTATTCTTTCATATTCAATACTTATTTCATGTTCTATAGGTCATTTATAACGCATTCATAACATCAACATATCCATTTCCATGATTCAATTCAACTACCACTCACTAGTAATGCTATTCACACATTTGATGACCCATTTGCTATATACTTCTACAATCCATGTGTTTCAACTTATAAATACTTCAAACAACATATAAACATCATGAAACTTACCTTATATGATAGAGGAATAAGCTTGGAATGGTGATTCACCCTTAGCACCAAAACCCTACTTTATCTCTCTTGGGATTTCTTGACTTGGAAGACTTTTAATGGGTTTCCTTCACTTAATTCTCTTGATTTATTGTTATTGATCCTTGATTTCTATGGATTTCTCATGGGTGAAGTGTTTGGAACACTCTAGAGGTTTCTTGTGTTGTGGGGGTGAAGTAAGAAATGAATGAAATGAAAAGGAAAGGTCCCTTATATAAAATTAAGATCAGCCCCGATGGAAATATACGGACCAACATACGGTCCGTATAAAATCTACTGATCGTATGTTGGACCGTATATCTGGTCCAGTGGATCATGACTTGCTGGACTGGATCTACGTCTAGACATACGGTCCGTAGATATTATACGGCCTGTATGTCTGGCCGTATGTCTACCCAGTTTTTCGTGAGTTGTTTCGTCGACTCGTTTGATCTCCGATCCTTATGGAACCTTCTTAACACTTGTTCAACACTTCAATATCATTATAAGGGACATTATAACTCTTCCTCAAAGGGTCATTAAGACATCATTAACTTAATACTCGTAATTCTTATCCGATACTCAACATATAACTCGCTTCTCTTAACAACTTTCTTTTCTTAACTCGGATGTCTTTGGAAATCTTAATTAGGATCGTCAAATACTATTTCTTACTTGCTCAAACCTCGTATACTTCCCCCCCCCCCCCCCCGCTCGTCTATTCACTATACGCTAACGGGGAATTTTCTAAGGTGTAACATGCTCGTCTGACCCTCGTCATCTCCCTCATTTGAGCCCAAGGGATATAGATGACCGGGCAATTCCTGGTTTACCGATGGCCGAATAATAGGGGCAGGTAATGCGTAACAACACTCAGGGAGGCGGTCTGCGTAGTGCTCCACCATCGGAGCAACTGGTACGGTCTCAGGAATCTCCTTCTCCGGTGTCCCCGACGAGTACTCAGACGGATCTTTATCATAGCTGTCCTCTGGGTGGCCCTCCTCCCTGGGAGTCAAGAACTCCGGAGGAATCGTCGCGGGATCCTCTGAGGGATCAGTCTCAATAGAGTAACTGAGGCTCCTCTTGCTGGGTCCTGGAGCCTGGGGTCCTTGAGATACTCTAGGGGCCTTCTTAGCACCCTATCTACGAAGGCTGGCCTCTTCATCCCTCGTCGTACGTACACCTACGGAGAAGGTGTCGAGCGATCTTTCCTAGACTTTGGCTCTATCGCACGATCTAAGATGAAGAAAGCTCTTCCCGATTCTAAATGCCCGCGACCTCCTGTTTATAAGTGTGGCCGGCTTCACACCCATAAACAAGACTGCGGGACACGGTACGTAGGCAATCCCTAGGACGAGCGCTCGATACCACTTTTGTCACGACCCAACCCGTAAGCCGTGACTGGTGCCGAGCCGGGCAATCGTACACACCCATTAACCAGAATCAGCATACAAATAACTTATACATATACAAAAGTCAGACGTCGTCTCGGCCCCCATCACATACATATATATATACATATCGCAGTCACAACTTTCAGTAGATGATATCGCACATCAGCTGGCAAGGCTATCATAATATAGGGGGACGCCCAGAACACACACCACACAGTCACAACTGTACAATGACTACCCACAACCCACACATATGTCTACAGACCTCTAAGAGTAATAATAGAATCATATGACGGGACAGGGCCCCGCCGTACCCCTGAAGAGACATATACATACACATATATACCGAAAGTGTCTGTACCAAAATATAGGCTCCGGAATAAGGGAGCGCTCCAAGATAGCAGAACCGATATCCTAGGCTGGCGAACTACCAGAGCGAGAGTCTGTACCTGCGGGCATGAAACGCAGCCCCCGAAGAAGGGGTCGTGCGGAATATGTGCGAGCATGTAAGCATGGAATACGATCGAGTCGTGCGAAGTAAGGAGTATAGAAAGTTAGTTCAGTAACCAGAAAACCACAAGGCTTGCCTTTGAAACATGAATCATGCATGCCAATATCATATCCAACTCATTATGGGACTTAGAAGCATAAGTGAGTAATCATCTTGTACATATGCGTATATAACGTGTCCCGGCCCTCTAGTGAGGGACTCGGTAAATAAATCATCATATACATATACATATACATATAACGTGTCCCGGCCCTCTAGTGAGGGACTCGGTGAATAGAATCATCATATGCCATCCCCATATCATCATATCATCATGTCATCATATCATCATATATATATATATACGTGTCCGCCTACAGTGAGGACTTGGTGAATAGAATCATCGTATGCCATCCGGCCGCCATCCCCATATCATCGTATCATCATGTCATCATATATATATACCGTACCGACCCTCTAGTGAGGGACTCGGTGAACAATGCGGTGGCCCCGTGCACGAATACATACCGGCCGGGACTGCGTGAAAGATATAATAACAGTATGCACGAGCAGAGTAGTGAGAAACCATATGTACATAAATCATCTTTTAAGACTCGATAGATAAGTAGACAAATCAACGCTCGAGTGTTAAACGATAGTCATGTTAAATCCGTTCTAAATGTCATTAGGGCTACGTTAAAGAGAGTCTTAGATATCGTAGGCATGTATCAAACCAATCCGAGCCCGCCCATGAAAGTTATGGGCATTAATCATTATAGAATCTTTTACGAACGAATAAAGGCAATCCGAGCCCATTTATGAAAGTTAGGGACCTTATTTGACATAGAATCCTTTAGGAACAAAAAAACTCTTTATGCAACATTTACTATCCAATCATACAAGAGACACAAGGATCATAGCTCGACTATATTAGGAATGCTAACATCAGGGAGTGAATAAGAATCGTAGACATGCTCGGATCTTATGAATGGAGTTACCCCAAGGCTCGTATCATATCTTACTTACATCTAAGACATGCCAAAAGAAAGAAAGGGTAAGCTTTACATACCTCGTCCGCTTCCTAAGCTAATCCGAACTTAAGTCTCGGGCTTCCCAAGATCTACAACAACGTCATCAGATACTAAACATTAGTTATGGGTACTTAGGAATTCAATCCCAAGCTAGCACTTGATTTACAAAAATTTGGGCAGCATTTTCCCTATAAATTCAACAAACCCCGAGAATTCAACTAGGCCAAATCATCAACAACAATACCAACAACCATACTAACAACATCGACAAGTAATTCAAAAAGTATTCTAACGTTAGTAATTCCTTTCTATATAATTCGACGGCATTTCATTTACATTCAAATCAACCACATACAATCAAGCCAACATCAATGCTCACACGTTCAAGTACTAATCCGAGACCATTCAAACAAGACTCAAGAACACTTCAATCAATCCACACAATATTCAAAAAGCCCAACCAATATACAACATAATTCCGAAGCCTTCCAATTCACACAGGAACAACAACAACACATTTCTTTCTTCCAAATTCATGAACTACACCAACAATCCACACGTTAACAACATCATTCTCATAAATACAAGAAGCTATATTAAAATCACATTAGCTTCTAAAACAGCCCACAAACGATTACAACCTCAACTTAAACCATTGAATCTTCATTTTTACCATAGAATCCATCACAACAACAACCTAAAATATTAAATAAAATCAATTCACCATAACCTACCAAAAACGGCCCCTATACGGCCACAGCCCAACACACCTAATTTCATGAATTTCATCCATTTCCACACACTACAACACGCATAAACTGTTATATCCCGTATTTTGTACATTGGAACAATCCGGATTAACTATGATAAGTTAGAGACGAAACCATTTCGGGATGCAAAGTCGAGACTTTGGACCTTAGATTTTATGTTGAGACATAAGTTGTTCATGAATTTGTTGGTATGGAACACTTAGGAAAATTTGGGACCAAAATTGGAATTTATGGAAGTTGGAAATCATGCAAAATAAGGTGGCCGTGTGGTTCTTGAATGGTCCCACACACATTTGTGGACAATTTCAATTGGTCCAACACTTGTGTGGGCCAAGGGACACTTGTATGAATCATCTTAGAGCTTAAAAGATGACTACTACTTCATTCCTTATTCATTACAACACTTAGAAAAAAAAGATCAAGAAGTTGAAGAACATAGAGGCTCTCGGCCAAAGGAGGAAAAAACCAACTTCCATTCAAGCCCTTCCAAAAATATTTCCTTGGTACAAATCCACTAATTTGAGGTCCCTAAGTAATGTGGAAGCGTTGTTCGGGTCATCCAACCATTCGTTGTGTCAATTGCAAACCCTAGGCAAATTGTGGAGTTGAAGAAGAAAGGCGAGATTTAATTATGTTTTATGTGTTATAAAGGTTGTATGTATGTTAAAATGGATGAAAATCATGAAATATGGCATGTTGGAGTGAAGGTGGTGTGTGTAGTATATAGCCGTGTGAGGGGTGTGTGTGTTGTGTTGTATTGAAGCAATGAATTAATGCCTAGTTAGCATGTTGTGATTGTTGTAGAGTGGAGAAATGAATGAGAATCGCAAGTATGTGCATATGTAGTGTTGGCCGAATATGGTTTATGTAGTGTGGCAAGTAATGAATTAATATCGCTTAGTGTGTTAGTTGTTGTCGTTATGAATTTCATGATGAGAATGAGAGTTTAATGACTCAAATTGATGTTGTAATTGTTGCGGACTGATTTGGAGGTTATTATACATTTGATGTAATTTGTATATTTATGAGAATGATATCGTTATAGTGTGGATTATTGATACAAATCATGATTCGGAAGCTAGAAATGGGCCATGGTTGTGTCACGGGTTTGGGGACGCGTTTCGAGGCACGGTGGAGCCTTGTTGGATTGTTGGAAATATTGTATGAATTGTTTGAAATGTTCTTGAATGTTGTTAGTATGGATTTGGATTGGTATTTGAATATATATAAGCGTCGAAGTTGGCTTGAACGTAAGTCGTTGAAGCATATATATATTGAAAGTTGTCGAATGATGTAAAAGAGAGTTATTAATGTTATATTGCCCTTCGGATTGATTATTAATGTTGCTAGGTTGGTTGTTGTTGTTGTTGTTGTTGATTTTAGCCTAGTTAAATTCTCGGGGTGGCCTATTATGCATAATCTTGTCAATTTACTGTATGCAAAAATTAAAGGGTAAATTGGAATTAAATGCCAAACGGCTATAGCTAATGTTTGGCATATTATGACTTGTTTGTAGATCTTGGGCAATCCGAGACGTAGGTTGGATTTAGCTTGAGTTTGAGCTAGCGTTGAGTGCGTACGAGGTATGTAAGGCTCAATTCTTTTTTTTTTTTTTTTTTGGCATAACTTAGTTACAAGTAGGCTATGACACGAGCCTCGAGAAAATTCTATTCCCGCAATCCGAGCATGTTTATGGATCTTAATCGTTTCTTGGAACTCGTATGTTGATATGATGAAATATTGGCCTTTATGTCTTTGAAATATTTGATTTTCAACTTTTATAAAAAGTTTGGATTTTTAAAGAGTTCCGTAACTACGAACGCCCGTATCTTTCACCGAATGTCATCGGATTGCCTCGATATGCTCGTAGGGATTGTATGGTGTATGATGAGTATGTTTTTCATAGGCGGGCCCTGGGGTCAACACCGTCCGTGTTGCGACTCTTCTTTTTGTAATCTGACGACTTTTGAAAGAATTTGATTTGGTTATTATTCGAATTCCTAAGTATGGTCATTTTACTTATCATTTGAGTCTATTATAATGATTTTATGCATATGGTTATCGCGACTCCGTTCGTGATTCTCAATTGTATCTTTCGCGAGTTTGGTATTGGTTGTCGTGCGCACTATGAGATACTCGGTGTTATCTTTATGTTTATGGTTCGCGACTCCCTCGCTAGGGGGGTGAAAAAGTGGTATCATATTTGGTGTTGTCTTGTGTGTATGGCGGCGCCGTGTTATGATGTGTGACGGGGATATGGAATTTGAAAGGTATTTAGGAGTGTTATCTTGTGTTATGGCGCCATCGGCGGGCGACCATATTTTACGTGGTCTTAACTCGTGCATGATTTGTATTTTGAAAGAAAACATTTTGATATTTTGGATTAGCACTTACCGTATTTCCATTTCGATTATGACTCGGATTTATTTACTCTGTGGGCTTTGCATACTCCGTAACATATTTCGTGCGATCCGAGCTTTTTTTGTAGAAAGCGGCGTTTCATGCCGCCGATAGTAGAAACATAGGCACGATTAGGGGTGATCCGTACCTTTTAGGACACCCTCTTCGTTGTTTGGAGTGCTCCCCTCGAGTGGGAGCCACATTTTGGTCATATATTCGTTCGTTAGAACTTCATATATTGGTTCGAGGGACCTTAAAGGCTGTTACCGCTCCCGTCATATGGTTAGCATCATTTGTCCAAGAATTTAGATAGGTGCGTGGACATGTATGTGGGTTATGCCCATTCTGTCGATTGTGTTTGTATGTTGTATGTTAAGGCCGATCCCATTACTTGCCATTGGAGATCCGTCGGCTTGCATTTATATATGTTTTGGCCGTTGCGCCATTTGATAGCCTTGTCGGCTTCTCGATATATATATATGGCCGTGTTTTGAGATATGTTTGCGACGAGTTTGATATAATCGAGGATAGAGTTTGATATTTTGTGGAGGTATAAGCCATCTGTTTGCGACTCGGATTTATGAATGTGTTTGGGTGCCCAATTCGGGCACTAGTCACGGCCTACGGGGTTGGGTCGTGACATAAACCATCCATGATACATGTAAAAGAAGATTAAACCTTACCTTTTCCACTTAGTTCTTCAACTTGGCTAGGGTTGTAAATTACAAGAACGAATGCTTTGCTAGCTTCAACAACTACTCCACGTTAATAAGGACCTTCCAATTGGTTGAAAAGGTAGAAGAAAATATTTTTTTGATCACTTTTCATGGACCTCAAATTCGGCCGGCTAGATGGCCGAATATACTCTCTCTTTTTCTCCAAGTTTCTCAAGCTTCTAAGTTGAAAGATGATGAATATTATGTCTTGCTTGTCATCACTTGTCCACTTATATAATTCATCCAAGTGGACCATGCCAACGTGGCTTGGATCAATCAAATTTGGCCAAGCCATGGGTGGGAATTTATTCCACACGGCCAACAAACGAGGCACTTTTTCATGAAATGTTTAACTTTTAACCCCTAATCTTCCTTAATATTCCATACCAATAAAATTATAAGCAACTTGTGCCTTAAAACAAACTCGGAGGTTAAAAGTCCCTACCTCATATCCCGAAATAGTCTTGTCCTTAACTTTTCACGGTTAGCTCGGAATAACCCAACGTACAAAATACGAGATATAACACAATACTCGTAATTCTTATCCGATACACAACATATGACTCGCTTTCCTTAACAACTTTCTTTCACTAACTCGAATGTCTTTGGAAATCTTAATTAGAATCATCAAATACTATTTCTTACTTGTCAAACCTCATATACGTCATGTCCCTCGTTAGTCTATTCACCGTACGCTAAGGGAAAATTTCCAAGGTGTAACATTCTTCCCCCCTTTTGGAACATTCGTCCTCGAATGTTAAGTCGTTGGGGATTCTAGAAATTTTTTTCCAGAGTTTCCCCTATAATATGGCGCGGACCATGACTAGTCACAACAACCCGTAATATCATTGCCTCAAGGGCCACAACACGATAGCAATATAACCGGTCTAGATCCGACCCGTATGCATAAGGAAAGAAAGCTTACGTGCCTCGCCAATCTCGATGTCTAAGGTCAGAGTATTCTTCCGGGGACTGAAATAAATGCGGATATGTGGATTTCATCTTCTCTTCCGCTTCCAAGTCATCTCTTCCCGATTGTTATTTCGTCTTATAAGACTTTAATTAGTATTTCCTTGAATCAGCCTTCGTATTTGCTGTCTAATAGCAGTAGATTCTTCATAGGCTAGCTTTTTGTGATTTGAACATCATCTATTGGCACAATCTTTGTAGGATCTTCTACACACTTGCGGAGTATTGAGACAACGAATACCGGATGAACTAATTCAAGCTACGAAGGCAAGTCTAATTCATAAGCTACTTGATCCAGCCTTGCGGATGATTTTGTAAGGTCCCGATATATCGAGGGCTCAACTTTCCTTTCTTACCAAATCTCGTAGCCTTTCGTTGGTGATACTTTTAGAAAACACCCCGATCCTCGACTTGAAATTCTAGATCTCGCCGGCGGTTGTCCGCATAAGATTTTTGTGCGACTTTGCTGTCCAACAACCGATCTCGGATCATCTTGACTTTTTCTATCGCTTGTTGAATCAGACTCGAGGCCTAGAATTGTGCTTTTAACGATTTCAAACCACCCAATTAGGGATCTACACTTCCTTCCATACGGTGGCTTCAACGGAGCCATTTGGATCGGAATGGTAACTATTGTTGTAGGCAAATTCGATTAGGGGTAAGTGGTCATCCCGAATACTACCAAAATCCAAAACAAATGCCCTTAGTCTATATCCTCAACATATTCATGTCATAGTACGCTCGGCTTGTCCGTTCGTCCGCGGATGAAATGCCGTCCGAGCCTTACTTGAGTACCTAGACCTTCTTGAAAAGATCTCCGAACTTAGCCGTATGCTGAAGCCCTGCCTACGTAAGGCATGATAGACATAGGAATACCATGAAGTCTCACAATCTTCCTTGATGTACTGACCTTGCATGGTCTTCAAGAGTAGGTGGTCACGATTGGAAGAAATGTCTTTCGTCAATCTATTCACAATCACCCATATCGAATCATACTTTCCTCGGGAACGGGTGTAAGTCCTACAACAAAGTGCATACGGATCACTTCCCAGTTTCCGTAGGAATTTCCATTGCTTGCAATAATCCCCTGGCTTTTGATGTTCTATCTTTACTTGAGCAATTTGGACATTGGGCTACAAGTTCTGCTATGTCTCTTTTCATGCCATCCCACCAATACATCATTGTGAGATCATGATACATCTTTGTCATTCCTGGATGAATAGAATACTGAGAATAATGAGCTTCTTCTAGAATTCGGCGGCGTAATTCTGCAACATTTGGAACACATAGTGTCACGATCCAACCCCGTAGGCCGTGACTAGTGCCCGAGCTGGACACTCATATACACCTGTTAATTATAATCAGCCCACAACTAGCATGATAAGAACTTATATATAATGAGGCAAGACGCCGTCTCAAAACTGTCGCATATATAGACATCTCATAGTAACCTGTCTCCTGAGGAGTTACAACTTTCAACAGATAACATCGCACCTAAGCCGGCAAGGCTGTCATAATATAGGGGAACGTCCCAGCCACACACGAGTTGACAAGGCTACCATATCACACAACTTCCAAAACATATATATATATATATATATATATATATATATATATATATATATATATATATATATATATATATATATATATATACGCACTAGCGAATGGGACTACACACAACATCCCAAAACATATATACGCGCAAGCCGACAAGGCTGCCAACCGGGAACGCCCCCAAAACATAAGTCATATGACGGTAACCCACACATATGTCTACGGACCCTTAAGAATAACAACAAGATCATATGACGGGACGGGGCCCCGCCGTACCCACCGGATAAGCATATATATATACAACAAAAGGATATGTACCAAAAATCTAGGCTCGGAACAAGGGAGCACTCCAAGATAGCCGAATAGATATCCTAAGGGGTGGATCACCAAAATGAGCGTCACTGCCCGGGCATGAAACGCGCCCCCGAAGAAAAGGGGTCGATACGAGATATATCGAGTATACAAAGCATAAAATACAATAAGAAAGATCGTATAACCGAAGTAGGGATTCCGGGAGGCAAATATGATAATCAAGGAATCAAAATGCGTGTCTTATGAAATAAAATCATGCATGTCATATATCATATCCCATATATCGACGTGTATCTCCATTATGGACTCGGTGGATACAAAGATAACTGTCACATATCATACTCGGCCCGTATCACAACATAGCTCCGGATCGACGCCATCATCATATCATCGATATATATATATATATATATATATATCGTACCCGTCCCTACAGCCGAGGGACGCGGTGAACAATGCAGTGAAAGTAACTACGTGCATATAAATCATCTTTTTGGGACTCGATGAAAGATGTAACAACCATATGCACGAGCGATAGCCATGAGTAACAATATACAACTAGATCACCATCCGAGACTCAATTGACAAGTAGGTTAACTAATACTTAAGTATCGAAACGATAGTCGTATGAAGTATTCTTTGAATATCATTATAGAGTCTTTCAAGAATAGGAACTTTCATGTATCGTTTACTATCCAAACATATAGAAAACTCGAGGGCAAGAGTCTTCCGACTACATTAAGAATTCTAATATCAAGAAGTGAATAAGAATCATAAACATGCTCGGAACTTATGAATAGAGTTACCCCAAGCTCATATCGTTTCATACTTACATCTAGGACATGCCAAAAAGAAAGAAGGGGATAGTTTTTTTACATACCTTTAGCGTTTACTGCGCAACACGGCACGTATACGGCCGCCCAATAGTGTCTCAACCTATATTAAGACGTCAAGAACTACGATTAAACTACGGGGAGATTCAAAACGTATTCTAACGTTAATAATTCCTTTCTAGATAATTAGACGACGTTTCGCTTATATTCAAACCAACCACATACAACCAAGCCAACATCACTAATCATACATTCGAGTATCAACCCGAGACTATTCAAACAAGACTCGAGAACACTCCGGACAGCCCATACAACACTCCAAAATAGTCCAACCAACACACAATACAGCATATAATCTTCCAAGCTCAACAAGAACAACAACAACACATTCTTTTCATCCAAATCCATGAACTATACCAACAACCACACGTTATAACATTATTCATACAAATGCAAGAAACTATACTAATATCATATTAACTTCTACAACAGCCCACAAACAATTACAACTCCAACTTGAACCATTAAACCTTTATTCTCATCATAAAATCCACAACAACAACAACTAAAAATACCAAGTAAAATTAGTTCATCATTCCTAAACAAAACAACCCCTACACGGCCTCAACACCAACATACATAATTTCATGAATTTCATCCATTTCCACAAACAACAATACGTTCAAACCACCCTTAATACATGTAAAAGAAGATTCTTGTCACGACCCAACCCCGTAGGTCGCGACTAGTGTCCGAGCCGGGCACCCGTACATACCCGTTAACCGTAAACAACATACACCAACTGACTTATACATATACAAGGTTAGACATCAAACCATAGCTAACATAGTCAGATTTTATACATACGGAAGAGTGAAACGTCGCCCCAAATCTGTCACAAATACATATACATATCGCTGTCACAAATGCAGCAGATAATATCACTCATAAGCCGGTAAGGCTATCATAATATAGGGGGGGACGTTCAAATCACAAATCACACTGACATAACTGAACAGTGACTACCCACAACCCACACATATGTGTGTCTACGGACCTCTAAGAATCATAACAAAATCATATGATGGGACGGCCCCGCCTGTACCCATGAGTAGTCAAATACATATGCGTCGGAAGAGTACGTACTCAAACATAGGATCGAGAACAAGGGAGCGCTTCAAGCCGACTGAACAGGAACCTAAGTCAAAGTGGATCATCCAAACAAGTACCTGTACACGGCGTATGAAACGCGACCCCGAAGAAAGGGGGTCAATAACGGAATATGCGAGTATGCAAAGTTAAAAGAAAAAATAGTAAATAGGATCATAATCGATTAAGAGATACAAAAAGTAAATGCAATATTCAAAACACCAAAAATGCTTACTCATTAAAACACAAATCATGCATTGGGCTCTTAGAATATGGTCGCCCGCCGTCATTGACGCCATAACATGCATAACACCAAAAGGTTTCATATCTCCGTATCCCCGTCACACATCATATAACATCATAACACGAGATAACGCCATAACACAAAGATAATACCAAATATAAACGGAACCCGGCCCTCTAGCGAGGAGCTCGGTGAACCGTAACACAGCATAACACCGAAATATAACATAGTGCGCACGATAACAAAAACCGGCCGGGACTCGGCGAAAGAGGTAACAACCATATGCACGAGCGAGTCGTGAGCAACTATATGCGGTTTAAAACATTTCCAAAGACTCGATGGAATAATCAAAGTTGAATCATCATTTAAAACCCAAGGCAATAGTCGAATCAAGTTTGCTTCCGAATGTCGTTCGAGAACATATCAAATAGAACTTTAGACTCACGTACACGTATCAAACCATATGAAATAATTTATGGAAATTAGGGGCGTAATCGTCATTACAAACTCGGTAGAGAAGTAAGTAATCGACGCTCGAGGGTTGAGACGATAGTCACGCTAGATCCCTTCAAAAGGTCGTTAGCATTACACAAAGGAAAGTCTCGGGACGTTTTGGACGAGTATCAAACCAATCCGAGTCCATCTATGAAAGTTGGAGACCTTATTCGTTACAGAATCTCCCACGAACGTTTCGAAGCGATCCGAGCTCGTCTATGAAAGTTACGGTCATTCGTAGTTACAGAATCTTTTAAAAACAACATTCTTTATGCAACATTTGTAATCCAATCATACAAAAGACTTAAGAGCCATAATTTGAACATGTTAAAATTTCCAACATTAAGGAGTGAAGAAGAATCGTAGTCAAGCTCAGATCTTAAGAATGGAGTTACCCCGAGCTCGTATCATAGCCTACTTACAATTAGGACATGCCAAAAGAAAGAAAGGTTGGCTTTGTACCTCGTCCTTCCCTAAGCTAAGAATTTAAGTCTTGGCTTCCCAAAAATCTACAACAATGTCATTAGATATCAAACATTAGCCATAGGTACTTAGGAATCCGATTCTCTAAGCTATCACTTGATCTCTGAAATTTGGGCAGCATTTCAGAACTCGGCACAACCCGAGAATTCAACTCGGCCAAATCTTCAACAACAATACCAACAACAATATTTAACAACATCAACAATTAATTCAAAATGCATTCTAACTCCAATAACTCTTTTCTACACAATTCGACAACATTCCATTTATATTCAAATCACCACATACCATCAAGCCAACTTCAATGCTCATTGTCACGACCCAACCCCGTAGGCCATGACTAGTGTCCGAATTGGACACTCATACGTCCCTGATACTCAAAATTAGCACACTAAACTTACTTGTAAATATAAATAATCACATAAAGTCTCGGGTTAACGCATAATAGCCAATATATGTCATCAAAAAGGCGGGGTCGTCGAATAATGTACATGTCGTATCGAGAATAAGCATGTACGTGACCGGGGGCTACCACGGCGGGTAAGATGCGCGCCCAAACATATATCGTACTTAACATATACCGTACGGGAACAACCATAAACTCACATACCTGTCGCGCGAGAGTAAACAGAATAAAATCATATGACGGGACGACAGGCCCCGTCGATACCCCCTAATGAATATATATACATATGCGAGAAAGTATATACCCATAATATAGGCTCGGATGAAGGAGCACTCCCGACGAGAATAGGTGTCCTAGGTGGGTGGATCACCAAGTCGAGCGTCCGTACCGCGGGTAATGGAAACGCGACCCGAAGAAACGGGGTCGGTACGGAATATGTGCGAGTATGCAAAGCAAGCAAATACGATGTGAGAATCATAATCGGAACGAGAAGATACGAAAAATAAGTACAATATGCAAAATGTCAAATATTTAGTTTAAAACAAAACATAAATCATGCATAGGCTCTTAAACGATGGTCGCCTCCTTGTCGATGACGCCATACCACATCATACTCGAAGATTTCATATCTCCGAACCCCGACATAGCATATCACATCATAACGCCAATACACCCCATAACACCAAATATACACGGTGCCGGCCAGGGACTCGGCGTCTCGACACATCATACTCGGAATATATCAAAGCGCGCACGAACATAACGAAGCCTAGATCCGGCCGAAGGAGGTACCAACCATATGCACGAGCGGAGTTGTGAGTAATAATAATATGCATAAAATCATAATCACAAACTCATTAATAAATAAGAAAATCCATGCTTTGGGAGTTAAAGCGAAAAGTTACACTAAGTTTTTTTCCGAAGGTTACTAAAACGAACATAGAAAAGTCGCGGGACCGCGGACGGGTGTCAACCCCATCCGAGCCCGCTTATGGAATTTGGGGGATGTTATGCCTTATGGAATCCCCGAAAGTTTCGAGGCGATCCGAACCCGTTCACGAAAGTTATGAGCGTTCGTAGTTTCGGAATCTTTTATAAGCAAAATTCTTTACATAGCTTTTAGAATTCAATCAATTGAAAACATAAGTACCTTAACTTGAACATATTAAGAGAGGTAAGTCTATGGGAGCGAATGAAAGTCATATGCATGCCTTGATTGTAAGAGTGGAGTTTCCTCGAGATTCATTTCATAGCCTATTTAACACTACGACATGCAAAAGAACGAAAGATTAGGCTTCGCATACCTCGTCCGCTCTCCAACTAAGTCAAGCCTCAAGTCTCGGGCGCTCCAAGATCTACATAGCCCAATATGCCAAACATTAGCCATAAGCATTTAGACATTCAATTCCAAACGAACATTAAATTCTACAGAAATTTCAGCAACATTTCCCCTATAAATACAACGCAGAATTCAACTCGGCCAAATTCAACAACAACCAAACCAACAATCAAGCTACAACATCAATATCCAATTCCAACGCATTTTAACATTAACCACACTTTGTTACATACTTGGTGTTATATCCCGTATTTGGAACGTTGGGACGATTTGGGTTGACTATGATAAGTTAGGGTAAGACCATTCCGGGATACGAAGTCGAGACGTTTGACCTTCGATTTTGTCGTAGACCTAAGTGTGCATTAGTTTATTGGCATGGAAACATTTAGGAAAAATTTGGGACCAAAAGTGGAAATTTTGGAAGTCGGAAATTATTGGAAAATGGGCCATGTGGCCGGCCACAGGTGGGCCATGGCCGCGTGGTTGGCTATTAAGTGAAATAAAAGATGACGAGGTCATCTTATTCTTCATCTTCATCCTTAGAATTTTCAAGAGCTTGGGGAAAAAAAGAGAGAAAGAGAGGGGTGAGTGTTCCAAGGAAAAAAATATAAAGATAAAAACCTCCAAAAAACCCCCCGTTCACCTCTAAATAAA
>NW_026721269.1:0-8982 GCF_029784015.1 Lycium ferocissimum
AGATACACTGAGGTACCATTTTGGGAGAAGGAGAAGGTGAGTAGCCAGCATGTGTATGGCCGACGTTAGGAGATCTGCCACGTGGTGGGCAATACATAGGTGTAGGTATAGAAGTAGGATAGGTAAATGAAAAGCACAATCCCAACTAATTCTAACTTTGAATTCTCAATAACAATTCTAACTTTAATAACTTATGGATTCTAACTTTAATTCTAAAAATTGAAAAGTAAATCTAGTCAAATAAAATCTACATTTTAGTTTTGAGGTTATAGAAATATTATAACTTAATAATTCTAACATAACTTAATAATTCTAACTTAATTTGAAAAGCACAATTCCAATGATTCTAAAAAATTGAAAAGTAAATCTAGAGAAATAAAATCTACATTTTAGTATTGAGGTTATAGAAATACTATAACTTAACAATTCTAACTTTGAAAAGCACATCTCAATCCATTCTAATTTAGAATGATCAATAACAATTCTAATAACTTATGGGTTTCTAACAAAAAGCACAATCCAACAACAACAAAAAACTAGTCAAATAATTAAAGTATATATTTTTGCACATATTCAACATCAACAATATTACAAAGAATGATAACTAAGCTAACACAAATACATTGACAAAGAATATGAAATATAGCACAATCTCAACCAAAAAAAAAAAATGACAAGTAAATTAAACTAGGCAAATAAAGTTTACTTTTTTTTTTTCACAAATTCAACATTAATAACATTGCAAATGATGTTGAACAAAGCTAAATAGACGAGCATTAGGCCTAAAATCTACAAATAAAACTAAGATTAAAAGAATTTTAATCTTACCTAATTTAAGAGAAACTAACCTTCAAAATGGGTTTGGGGTAGGGGAAGGAGTTGCGCAGTGCAAAAGGCGGCCTGGCGGCGGCGAAACGGGAGGGCAAAGATCGGGCGGAGGGAGGGGGGCGGCGGCTAGGGTTTGGGGAGGGTGGGTTTAATTTTGAAGAGGGATAGCTGAAATGGGAAAGAATCCCTGCTATCGCCAATATATAGGAAAAACCGACGGACAAAACCGACTCGTCCGTCGGTTTTTTTCGCACATTTGACCGGATTTTGACCCAAAAATTTAAAAAAACGAAACCGACACTGTCTGGCTTAGTTTCTTCGTTAAAAAAAATGTTTATTATTTTTTTTTAAAAACAAAATGAATTGTATATTATTTATAATATTTTTAAAATAAAACCACGTACGTACGTCGGTTTATATTAATTTTTTTTTTAATTAAACCGACGCGGACGTCGGTTTATTTTAAGGAATTATATTTTCAATTTCGCTAAAAAAAACCGATGTTGTCCGTCGGTTTTCTCGATTAAAATAATTTAAAAATAATTAAAAATATAAAAAACCGACTCTCGGAGTCGGTTTTCCGTCGGTTTTTTTAAAACGACCGTCTCGTCGGTTTTTGATCCCACATTTTTTAGCTTTTTTTTTAGTAGTGCGATGACGGAACCCCGCCTTACGAAGATCGTGAAGAGAACGGAGATAATTATCGAAGATTTACGGTTACTCAAGGCTATGGGCGTATAAGGACCTCCTTAATAAGGGGGGAAGAACATACTAGACTTGAAAGGAACTATGATGTTTCAAGCTCCCGAGAGAAAAGGAGATTTATTAGCTCGAGGCTGAGTTCGGCGTATTGGCATATCGGGAAGGTAACAGAAAGAAGTAGAAACGAATTGACAATAAGTGTACCATGAGGCAGACATAGGGAGAAAGTATGGAAGATAACTCAAGAGAGCTTTTTACGCCAAGACAAAATACGATATTTTTGGACCATGATTTGAATTCCTCGTATCGGGCAAAAATTGCGCCGTACCTAAGTATGCAGTGACATGCCCTAAAGGGTAATGAAAAGAGCAAGAAAGGTCTCCAAGCTAAGTCTACAAAGGGTGTTAGAGAGGATGATGAACCCAAAGGACACTTGGGATGACAATGACAATTGTAATAATATTTTGTAAGAAAGAAAGAACGCTGCTCGTATGAATGGAAATAAAAGAGTTCACCAGATATTAGAAAATAGTTCATGGACCACTAATTATACTTAACATGACAGCATATGCTATGGAATTATATGAACCGTCAACGTGAAGCTATGCCCAACTACAATTGTAAGAAGGCCACACCGGAAAGCCAACAAGGAATAACGACTGATGAAACGATCGTCGATACAAGGAAATCGAAGATAAGTATACTTGCGTTGCAAGAGAGTCATAATAGAAGAGTTGCGGTAGTCCTATGCTTCTGGGATTGTATTGATAGATGTGAGGGAAGAAAGTAAAGAAAAAGTTATAGCAGGAGCTCTAAGATGTTGCGAGCTATGAAATTAGTTGAATTCGGATTATAAGTTTGCCATAAGTGTAACTGTACTGCGAAGGATAATAAATGGCGAAGAAACATCACGTATATACGTATTTCGGATAATGATATAACTGGCCTTAGAAACGAACATAACCATTAGGTTCACTAGCGACATAGTTATCTTTGGGTAAACATTTGGAATGTAAGAGTAAAAGAGATGGCGACAAGGATGTAAGGATTAGAGAGCCTAACTAATGGACAGTGTATATCTAAGATCAACGGGTACAAAAAGGACGCCCCCGAGATGGCACCGAAAGAGTAAACGAAAAGAGGGCGCCGTAGAGAGGCTTCCCACTGACAAGGAAACAAGGAGCGAAAAAAAAAGAGTACTTGCAAGACGACGAGCGATTATGGCATGATAAAGGAAACAGAACGAGCGCAGGATACGAGTTGATATCTGATTATGTATATAAGAGCAAAAGAGGTGATGGGGTGCATAGATGAGTCCAATGAAAGAGTTAAGAGCGCGGGAAGAAACTGACCAATGTATAGTATGAAGATACGGCGATCGGACTCTAAGAGGAAGGCAATGAACTAAAAGATATGTTGTGGGTTGTAAACTGCAACATTCGAGGATGAATGTTTTTAAGGGGGGAAGGATGTTACACCCCGTATCTTCGAAGAGCACTTATCAGATTTGAAACATAAGTACATTGAGTTAGGGTTAAGTAACACCACTTTGGAATATAAGGAGCAAATATTATTAAGTATATTTAATGAGTGAAGGATATAATAAGGTATACCAAAAGATGTTTTAAGGAAATGAGTGGAAGAAATGAAGTAGTACGACTTTGGAGAAAGGATGGGTAATATTTTGCGTGAAAATTTTGGTCCAAATTGGGGGATGAATATCTCTTACCATATGAAGTGTTTTGTAGTGAAACAAAAGCCTAAAAGAAGTTCGTCGAGTCTAGTTTCCAACTCAACAAACTGCTCATCGATAGGACATCGGAGTAGAGAATTATGGATGTTACAAGTTTGGGCGACGAACGAGAAATGCGTGCTACGATCGCTACAGAACCGACACATGTAACTTTCGCTACGATCGATACGTAACATGCCTTTCTGATGCCGACCCGGATTTGGCATCTTATAAGAGGGGTTACCCCTCATTTTTCAGCCCAACACTTCTCAAAAATACCCAAATTCTCTAGAATAATCCTCCAAATTCCGTCCATAGTCTTTTAGTTCAAATTAAGTGAAATCCCCGAATTTAAGTTCGGACAACGCATAGCTGCGATTATACTATCATATTGCGGCGAAACTCCGGCTTGGATTCAAAGTGATAATCGAATATATTGCAATTCTAGCCGCTATTTGAAAAGGTATGAATCTTTCCTTATTAGTATTATTTAAGGCTTATTTACGGAGATAAAGTCGTTAAATAATTGTGTAGTAAGTTGGTTAGTTATGGAAGTTAGAAAACAGCGTGTGGGCTGTTTTATGGTACATATTGGTATTGGGAATGATGTTATTGATGTTGGTATTGTTGTTGTTGTTGTTGGTTGCTGAATTGATATTTTGGGCTAGGCATATAGACAGGGGAGATCTTTGCCCGATTTTCACATAGGATATCTAATAGTTTGACTTGAGAGCTTAGTAAAAATATACTACGATGAGTCTAACGATTGTGTGAATCCTCTTAAATGTAGACTTGTGAGCTCGGACGAATAAGTGTAGATAATTGGAGGCTGAACAGGTATGTTAAGGCTTGTCCCTTTCTTTCAAAGGCATGATTCCTATGGTACGATTTCATAAATGTTTTCATAACTTTTTTGTTTCCAAAAGCTAGGTGTTTATGACTCCAAAGCATGATTCCCTTCCTGATAACCCGTAAATGTTTTTCAAAATGTCCGTATTTTTCCAAAACAAAGGTTTATGATTTTGTAAGCTTTTATGACTACAACGATGGACATGTTTTTGTAATGACAACGATGATGTCAAAGACGAGAATATGTCTATGATGATTGTGATGAGAATGGCTTCGTGTTTGAAATTCTCAAGTTGTGGATTCAATATGAAAATGAGAATATTGAGCTATTTCTTGATCCTCAATTTTATTCCTTGATAATGACTCTATTTTCTAAAGACGTCAAAGTCTATGAATTGACCCCTTGTGAGATTTATGAACTTATACTATATTTTCCCTTGATGTTATTTTTGATTGATAGTCTCACCTTATAATAATTGTTCCTTTAAGGTGAGACATGATGATCATTATTATTCCATAATTTAATCGGAGGTTACCGACCTTTCGTCACTCTGATAGAGACATAACTTTCTTTGGGCTCTCCTGCATGCTTCTTATATGATATATTGATATGACACATAAATATCATGTATGTATATGTATATGGGGAATATGGGAAAAAGGCCGAGGCGCTATAGACGCATGGCCACTTGATCAGCTGGTATCATATGACATGTTATCATCCCGGACGCGGGACATATGTGGTTAAATGTATCGGAGCCGACGCCTCGGAAACATGATATGTTCTATTTTATGTAAACATGAACAAGAAATGTTTTTCAAAGAAATTTAAGCATGCATGGCATCCGCCCTAAGAGGCACTCATATGTACAGGTTACTCTTTTATCTTACGATATGCTTTATATTTCCATTATGTTATTATTCATACTTTACATCCCTTACTATGTTATTATTCATACCTTACATACTCGTACATTACTCGTCTTACCGACGTCCCTTCTTGTGGACGCCGCATTCATGCCCGCGGGGATCGTAGACGGTCGGACGTCCATCGCGACAGGACCTCTCCTCAGCAGCAGTCAGTATGCTCCATTGATCCGGAGCTATAGCCCTTTTGGTATGCTATTCGGTTACGTACATATATGGGCACGGCAGCGCCTTGTCCTATTATTTCTATAGTTTGTACTCCATAGAGGTCTGTAGATAGTGATATGTAGTCGTGATGTTATGCAGCCTCGTCGGCGTTTATTTTGTTATACAGTATATATGTGGCGGCCATATCGGCTAGCGTTGTTACTCTCAATGTTTATGTTTATATGTGTGTGTTGGCCTTGAGTTCCCGGTG
Source organism: Lycium ferocissimum (assembly GCF_029784015.1). Classification (NCBI taxonomy): domain Eukaryota; kingdom Viridiplantae; phylum Streptophyta; class Magnoliopsida; order Solanales; family Solanaceae; genus Lycium; species Lycium ferocissimum. The sequence goes on from NW_026721269.1 coordinate 5,457, forward strand.
CAGTGTCTCTTATGTTGATTGTTCGGGAGATAGTACAGCTCCGTTACAAATTGTGTATGGGCCCAGGATAGTCAGTGAGCAGTAAATCCAACCATTGGAGTGCTTGACCAGTAGTGGTCGGGCACTTTCTACGGCCCATCAGTTTGGGTCGTGACAACCATCTTCAACCCTCTTCTCCAAACCATCCTTCCAAGCAATCTTCCACACTTGAGATCCTTGGTATGGCGCTAATGCATGCTCACGAGCGCTTATCTTCATGCGCAACCCTTGTGATGTTTGGGGTTCCTTGACTTGATTCCACATAGGTGATCTTGGGGCAACTAGGATTGCATCAGCTTCACTGGAACTTTCCAGTTCCAGCTATAAATAGATGACTGTTGCCCTCATTTTTTCAGTTCATACTTTCTCTACAAGTCTTAAAGACTCTAGAATATTCTCTACATCATATTAACAAAAATTCAAGGGGAATCAAGGACTAACTACCAAGAATCAAGAGAATTAAGGGAAAAAGAGGCTCTCTAGGGTTGATAGAAGTCAAGAATTCTATTGGTATTGAAGTTAGGGCTTCTCTCAAGAAAAATATATTCATCAAAAGTTCATCCTTACATAATCAAAGGTGAGTTTTACACTTATTTCATGTTATTAAAGGTGTTGAGTGGTTGAAAGACTTGGATTGGAGAAGAATGTAGAATATGAGCTCAAATATGGAAATAATGGCACTTTGAGTGGTAAATTAATTTGAGTCATTATTCTTAGTATGAGATGAGCATAAAATCGTGTGAATGATGCTAGTAACGTGGAGGAAGTATTATATGAGAAAGAATATGGTGTTATGTTGTAGCTATAGTTGTGAATGGTTTGAAAGGAAATTATGAAGATTGAATAACGTTTAAATTGAAGAAGTTTATTGATTATAATATTATGGGTGTATTATTGATATTTGGGAGTTGTTTATTATTATGGAGGAAGCTGTTGAAACAAAGGGAATGCTGCCCGATTTTCGTTAGTCCTTAGTCGTCTTAGCTTAGCCTTAAGCATGTTTCTAATGATCTAATGTAGTACGAATTCTCTTGAATGTAGAGTTGTGAGCTTGGAAGGAGAACAATTAGTCGTTAAGGAGACGTAAAGGTATGTAAGGCTAGTCCCCGTCTTTCAAAGGCATGACTTCTATATTTTGATTTCTTTCTATATTTCCATGACCTTCTTACATCCCAAAAGATGAAAGTTAAAGATTCCTAAGAGCTCCTTATGGGATAGAGATGAGATATGTTCTATGATAATAATGATGACAATGCTGCTTTCGTGAGCTTGATAATCCTATCTTCAGATTTCATTGTAATTCCTTATTGTTGCCTCACCTCATGATATTAGTTCCTTCAAGGTGAGACATAGCGATGATGATTATTCCATAATATAATCGGAGGTTCCCGACCTTACGTCACTCCGATAGAGTTACAGCTTTTACTTGAGCAACTTTTATTTGAGCTCTCATGCATGCTTTAGATTATGTCTATGTAAGATTAAAGCGTGCCTATACTTGTCACGAACCAAGCTACGGGCCCCGACGGGTATCCGGGGCTAACCGCCGAACACCGCTCATATTACTGCTTATCTGCTATCATTCATACTATATGCTCGTGATCATATAAAACTGTCATTTTCTGAAATACATTTGCTTTTATAAACGTAGGCCCTTCGGCTATCCAAAATGATATATATATATATATATATATATATATATATATATATATATATACATGCATATACGAACAAGCCAGGGGACCGTACTACCCACACTGCGTATCTACGAGCCTCTACTAGAATACTAGACATCTGGACGGGACAGGACCCCGTCATGCCCTAAAACATGAATATACAGATATATACCAAAAGAGAAATCTGTGGCACTTCCGGAAAATGGTGTTAGAACCCGTATTTTTGTACATTGGAACAATCCGGATTAATTATGACAAGTTAAGGACAAAACTATTTCGGGATACAAAGTCGGGATTTTTTTTTACCTTCGATTTTATTTTGAGATATAAGTTGTGCATGAATTTGTTGGTATGGGACAATTAGGAGAATTTGGGACCAAAAGTGATAAAATTGGAAGTGGAAAAAAAAATCATCCATTTTTTTCATGGCTAGCCGTGTAGAGTGGAGTTGGCCCACACAAGTTGTGGACAATTTTAATTGGTCCAACACTTGTGTGGACCAAGGGACCCTTGACCAAGTCTTCCATTACTTAAAAGATGACTACTAGTCCTTATTCTCATTTCATCCAACACTTAGAAAAATCAAGAAGTTGAAGACTCCCTCCTTTGAAGCTCTCGGCCAGCTGGGAGAAAAATTCACTCCCATTTCAAGCCCTTCTAAAATTATTTCCTTGGTACAAACCCACTATTTTGAGGTCCCGAAGTAGCGTGGAAGCGACGTTGGAGCGATCAACCCATTATTTTTCATCCTTGGAAACCCTAGGCTCTTGTGGAATTGAAGAGAAAAGGTAAGAATTGATTATGTTTATGTGTTGTAGAGGTTGTATGTATGTTGTAGTATGCTAATTGGATGGAAAATCATGAAATATGGAATGTTGGAAGTGAGTTGTGGGTGTGGTGTTCTAGCCGTGTAGTGTGTGTGTGTGTTGTGTTGTATTGAAGTGATGAATTAATGTTTAGTTAGTATATTATGATCATGGTAAGGTGAAGAACGATTGAGAATTATCCATATATGTATATGTGTAGTGTTGGTCGAAATGGGTCATATTATATGACAACGAATGAATCGATATCGCCTAATGTTTTAGTCGTCGTCGCTATGAATTCTATGTTGGAAATGAATGTTTATTGACTCAAATTGATATTGTGATTGATGCGGACTAAATTGGAGGTCATTGTGCATTTAATGTAAATTATATATTGATGAGAATAGCATTGTTAGAATGTGAATTGTGGATACAAATCATGATTTGAGAATGAGGAATGTGAAAAGTGGGGTTCTCAGTTTTGGGGCTGAATTCGGTTGCTTTGGGGAAAATTTTGGATTGTTGGAAATATTGTATGAAATGCTTAGAATGCCTTTTAATATTGTTGGTATGGGTTCGGGTTAGTATGTGAATGTATAAGCGTCGACGTTGGCTTCAATGCAAGTCGTCGAATTGAATTTATGTAAGTTGTTGAATAATGGAAAAGAAAGCTATTATTGTTGTATTGTTTTCCGGATTGGTTGTTGATGTTGCTAGGTTGGTTATTATGGTTGTTGTTGATTGTTTTGGCCTAGTTGAATTCTCGGGTAGCCTATTTACGGGGGGGAAATGCTTTGCCAAATTTATATAGAATTAAGGGCAAATTTGGAATTTAAGGCCAAAAAGTCATTAGCTAATGTTTGGCATTTTATGACTTGTTTGTAGACATTGGGCAGCCCGAATCATAGGTTGGATTTAGCTTGAGTTGGATCATATTGGAGAGTGTTGAGGTATGTAAAGTAACCTTCTTTTCTTGGCATGCCTTAGTTAAAATAGGCTATGATT
>NW_026721270.1:0-8162 GCF_029784015.1 Lycium ferocissimum
ATTACTCCCATATACCTCTTCATATGTCCTTTATAAAATCTCAACATGTGGGCCCCACCTTAACTTATGGTTACGAGGGCTATCATCGGTAACTTGTTACGATTTACTCCATACGATCTCCAATGTCATATGTACACTCTTATACGCGATAATATAATCTTCATCCCTAATTCTTGTATAATCTGCTCTCCCGAGCTCTTACTAAGCCATGACAGTGGTAAAAAACTTTCAGGTGTAACAAAACCCTTTTGGTCTACCTCCCATGAGTTTCCACTATAACTTGGCATCACCTAAGAGGGAAGGTCAAAACTCTATACCATGGCTCTCAATCGCCCCAACTTTTTACCTCTCACGACAATCAATAATAAACTCAAGCTCCTCGGACTCGTGCCATAGAATACGAGAGGCAAAAATCTTGGTGAATATCCAAAATAGATCATACCCCTCACCGTCATCAGGTCGCACCGGTCTAGGAAAAATTCGTTCTGGAGCCCCATCTAAACGTGGAGCCACTTGCGGTGTCTGTGCTCCGGAGCACGAAATATAGAAATCTCACCTCTGGCCATCCGGAGAAAGGGGTAATACACTTCCCCCGGGTCAATCCGTTTAGCAGTTAAAAGATACAAACCATAACATCTAATAACACTCGGAGTAGCTATAATATCCGGCGAATTGGTGCCGCTTCAAAATATGTCCCCTCATCCGTAACGCTGAGGTGCGAAAAACTCATCTAGCCAGCTTGACCGCCACGGAGCCCCGCCCTGCTTGTGTTGCTCCCCGCCTCACCGCGTCCACGACCTCTTCCTTGGTCTCTACCACGAGCCGGCACGCAACCAATTTTGGTACCTTATCACGTGTCCTAGCACGATTCCTCCCCTCTCGTGAGAGAATAGAATGAAAAGTGGGATCCCAAATTTAAATCATCCAAATATCAATTGGAATCAGTAGCACGAAGGAAAGAAATGGTTTGAGTTTTCCTAGTGTCGCATAGCCTCTCGAAGATAATTAGGGACGTCTCTGTACCGATCCGCAAGACTCTACTAGACATGTCTTTGTGCAATAATATGGACAAACCTAGGCTCGATACTAATTTTTGTCACGACCACGCCGCTGATGGCACCCACACTAACCCCCTAGTGGGCGAACCATCCCCTTAACCAATTAATCATTCATTTATCCAATTACAACTTAAAGAACAACATAATCAATAATAATATGTCTAAGTCATGCCATAGATAGTAAATAAGTGTGGAATACTACATATTACAACCCCAAAATCCGAAAGTCATCGTACGAAGACTCTAACTATAAATAATGTCTAAGAAACACAAAGTGTCTGAATATAACAATAATGTCTAGAAATGGGAAAAAGACATCAAATAAAGAGATATATTCGCGGTATGGCATGGATAGGAGCTCACCCTGGATCGGTCGGGAAGTAGGCTCGTGTAGAGCGAGGATAAAGACACTGGGAAAGCAATCGCACTCAAAAAGGTGCAACAAGGTAGTATTAGTACAAACACCATGTAACAATAGATATCATAGGATGACTAAGATTAGTATGATGCATACATTCATAAAACCAAAAAAGATAGATAGATAGGCACAACAAACAACAAGGGAAACAACAATGAATCAGAATAAGATGATGTCTAATGCAATGCAACCAATGATAAGTATCTCAACCATACAAACATGATAAAGGTTGTTAAACCGATAGCGATCCCGCCCCCATGTGTCCATGTATTTCCGTTTCGCCCGACCTAAAATCAAGCCCATAAAGGGCCACATCCTCCCCCTGTTAAAGTGCCTTTATATATATATATATGTCCGCACCGGGTAAGTTCAAGACATGGTTCAAGTCTGAACCCAATAGAAGCACCACCTAAGTAAGTTTGATCAATCAACAATATCAATCCCGGGAAATACAAGTCACAATGCCACAAGTCATAACAAGAATCAGAAATCCCAAAAATTTCATGAAACATAAAGCTATCTCAATCAACACGAAGAGTAAATATATAAACCCCCCTTCCCCAATAACACAAAAAATAATTTAACGACCCGTTTGGCGATACCCTTTTGGCGCCCCTTTCCCAGCTTTTTAGCTCACTTTTAAACCCCAAAGACCATTGAATATTTTTTGAGGTTTTTGATATGATTTGGGTAACTTTGGGGAAAATTTTGGGGCTTAAAGGAAAAGAAAGTTGCCCAAAATTGATTTTTGGGTAAACACCTTTTCGAGAATCCGCCAATTTTAGAGGCCGGATGGCTTTTAGAATTTGTATATTTATTTCTTTTGCAAAAGGGGCGTTTGGGGTTTTGGGAACCCGTTATGAGGTGTCGGGGTTCCCCCGATCAACGAGGCCTCTGGGGAATTTCGGGGCCACAAGTGCTTCGTAGCGTATTTTTATGTATGTCCGCATTTTGATTTAAAAAGGAGGCCCTAAGATAGTTGGGTTTTGTAATTAGTGAAATTTGGGAGTTTGGGTCCTCCCGGGCTAGGCGACACCGGGACCCGGGGCTTCCCTTTTAGGGTGGCCGGCGCTATAGGGTTTGGACTTTTGACATGGACCCGAAGCGTACAGACCGGGGGAGGGGGACCCCAAAGCTCTAAGTGGGCAAGCGGTGAGGGCCTTAGATTCATTAAATGGTTTTAAAAAGCCCTAATTTTTCATTCAATACCTCTATTACTTTAGAGTTTTTTGGAAGCATTCAAGACGTTTTTGAGAAAATCTTTGGGTAAGTTTTCCCTTTCCCTTTTCCCATTCCTTTTTCCCATTAATCCCTTAATCCTTTGATCCGTTTCCTTAAAAATGGGGATTGAAAGGGGGTTTTATGGGTTCTTTGTTCTAGGCTATAAACCTTGTATTATTGATTAGGTTAGCATTTTTAAACAGGGAATTGATGATTAGAAACTATTATTGCATGATTCCTTCCTAACTAGTGGCTAATTTATGGAATTTGGAAGTTAGGGTTCATCCCAAAAGGGGGTTTTTCCCTAGAATCCAAATTTTAAATGATTTGGTAGTTTTTAAAGCTTACAAATGAGGGAAATTTGATTACCAGAACATTAATTTTAAAGCCCTATAGATTCCTAATTTCATTTTTTTAATTCATAAACCTCATTCCTAGGTGAGATTTGGGTCTTTAATAGAAAAAAATTGTTGAATGATGTTTCTTCGATTCTACTTTCATAATTCGATATGATTAAACCCCCTTTTCTTGAGGCTTAAAGGAAGGGAAAGACTAGGTTTGCTCGGGGGAAATTTTGGGTTGACTCTCCAATGGTTACGGTTTTATTAGACTTCATTAGCAAGCGTATGTTTGATGATATTTTTGTAGAATGCTGTAAACCTTTGGGTTGGGTTTGGGTTGGAAATTTTTTTAGGTTGGTCCTTGTTTTGTTTTGGGGGGGCCACCCCGTTGCGTTGTTGATTACCCTTTTATTTATTTATTGACTCGGCCAATTTTTGACATCGGATATTGGGATTAATATATCATGGGTATGATATTCGGGAAATTTTCTTGATTGATATTGAGGTGAGTTGGATTCCATTGTGGCTTTTTTGTAGCCTTGTTATTGATATTACGGTGTTAACAGAGATTGAATTGGTTTATCATATTACATACATTCATACTCATTTCCGATAATTTGGGTTTTTTATTGTTAGGTACAAGGGTGGGAAAATGGGAAAAAAATCGTGCGTTGAAGCACAATTTATCTAGTCTCTGGGGTTTCGGAAAGAGATAGGGAAAAGGGGGGAAAGAATCATCTTTCGGTGGGGGATTGGGGAATAATTTCGTAGGTCCCCAGGGTTGTGCCCGGATTTTATGTTTCCCCGGCCGAGTGCAGTGTACGGGGCATATGCATTGCATTCATCATTCATACATTTTTTTTTGTGTGTACGGGGCATTCATTGCTTATCATTCTACATTTTTTTTTATTGCATTGTACCTCTTGGTTTTGGATAGGTTGATATTTGGGGTTTAAGGTTATACCGAATTTGTCACTTGGGTTTAAAGCTATAACATGGGATGACTTTTTAGATATGATTGTGATATTTGGGTTTTAATGGTTGCCGTCTTGTCAAATTTTTGGCCATAACATGATATGACTTGTTGGATAGATTTGGGCATACTTGTTCGGAAGGTTAACGATACTTGTCCCTGGGTTTAATTATAAAAAGGTGATGACTTTTCCCGGGTATGGATTCGGGTTTACTTGTACCTTGTTGTATCTTGCTTTGTTGTCTTTATATACAGAGCTGTCTTAGTCGACCTATGATACCTACCAATACCTGTTTGTGCGCCTCTTTGATTTTTTATGAAGCAAAGTACGGGGTTTGGGTCTTCTTTACCCCCCGTGGGCGAATTCGAGGATTCCGATTCGATTCGTTTGGGGGGAGATGGACGTTCGCTTTTAAAGCTCTTCCTATTATTATGTCTTGCTTTCCATTCCCAGACATGATTTTTAGACTATTCATGTTTTTTCTCGACTTTTAGTATTTGGGTTTGATGCTCGTTGACCGACCGAATCGGGGGGGATTTCATTTACTTCGCACTTATTTTTATTATATTTCGATTACGTTATTTTACTTTCTTCCGCTATTTTTTATCTTTTGTGAATGTTGGGTTAAGGGGCTGCCAGGCGAAAAGGAGGGCCCCCACACAGTGGAAGGGGCGTGACAATACACCTTTTGGTTCAATACATAAAGTAACAAAACAAGCCCCAAACAAGCTACAAACCAGGTAATATCCAAACCGGGCTTCTTCCCCAAAAACCTAATCATGCTTTCTCCCACAATTCATATATATATATATATATATATATATATATATATATATATATATATATATATATATATATATATATATAATCTACTAATCAAAATCCTTAAGTAAACCAAACCTACCTCGAATGCGCGGAATGCAGCTACCCATCAAGTTTTCCCCTTGCGTAATGCCTCGAAACGCTCAAAGTCTAGCAATAGAAACGCTAAGTAAGTGAAGACCATCAAATTTTGAAGAAGAATCAATTGGGAAGAATCCCCAAAATACCTCTAATAAATCACATGGGCAAAATCAAAAGGGTTAAATTACCCCCCCTTACCCCAACAAACATAATCCTCAAATTCGGGTTTAAAATCACTTTAGACCCTTAATTTCATAAATTAGTAAAAAACCCCCAAATTTGGGGGTGAAACCCTAAATTCATAAAAGATTTTTTAACTATAGAAAAATTCCATCCTAAAGTGTTAATCCCCTTTTGGATAAAAATAATAAGTTAATCAAAATAACCAATTTTTGATTTTTTGTTAGGGCGCTCAAACCAATGCTCAACCTAACACTTTAGGACCTTTAACACCTGGAAACTCGAAAGAAGGTAACGGGATAAAGGTTTTCACCCCGATGATTCCACGTCCTTCAATATTCACCTCCCCGCTCTTAAAATTTGGTTTTTTGAAGTGTTGGGCTAAGGTTTAACCAGAAATAAAAAAGGGGCGGGCCTACATCTCCGCGGGGGCACCGATCACCTGGGGACCCCCGTAGCGACGTTTTGCAATGCAAATATTAAAACCATCCCTCGCCAAGCACCCGGAGGACGGCGGGGCAACACCATGGGGAACGTCCATTCTACCGCCGACGGCAAAAACCCCGCCAGGCGGTCCGCATGGCGGACAAGCCCCCCGAGACGGTCCCGCCAAAAAAAAAACTATTTTTTTCCAGGTCTTTCCCCAAACCGAAACAAGGAAAAACCCCCCGTCCAAACCAACAGCACCAAAATAAAAACCCCTACCCCCATGGCCTCGAAAGGAAGGGGTCGATTTTTCAAGTCAACCCCCCAAACGGAAAAACCAGCCCCCACCCCAACCTTGGGGGTGTGGGCCCACACCAGACCGAAGGCCGGGGGGCCAACCGTGAATCGAATCCCTGAACCGTGGTTCAAATCGCCCAAAAACACAATATGAATAAAACATGAAACCCAAAAAAAAAAAACCAACTAGATATATATATATATATATATATATATATATATATATGAAAATAGGGGCCCCGGCCCAAAAAGAAAATAAAAAAGGAATCCGAAGCCAAACAAAATATCCCCGATGTATGTGCCTCTAAAGGATAATAAAAGGGCCGGGAAAAACCCCCCAAGCCCAACCATGCCATAATAAAAAACACCCAAATTCCTACTCAAGACTCGACAAACAACTCGGGAAAAACCCAAAAAACCCAATCAGAACATCCGGTCCTACCCGGGGGGAAAAAATTTTGTATTTTTGCACCTAGGGAGCCAAAAAAAAAGGGTGTCAGAAAGATGCCGGGATGTAAGGGGGTAAGCACAAACGAAAGAATATGATAAAAAAAGATCCCGAGAGACAACCAAATTTTAAAAAAGCACGTGGGCACCCTAACTCGTATGAATGTAAAAAATCTCAAAAAATCATTCCCATTTAGAGACATCTATCATAGCATATAATAATAAACCCCTTCCGGGTAAGCTATCATATCTCTGCCCAATTGATTAGTGACAAGCAAAGCCTCTATACCCGGGCCTTACGATATGACTCAAAAAAGAAAGAAACATGTCGGTGCACCAAAAAAAAATCCGGGCCCTTATACCCGAATGAAAATAAATAAATATATATCACTTTTTTATATATATATATATATATATATATATATATATATATATATATATATATATATATAATGGAAAGGACCCAGAAGAGATATCATAAGAAGAGTCGAGGATTATCGTCGTTACTCTCCGACATCGTTATTGTCGCTATGTTCTTTATCTTTTCAATTCAAGAAAAGCACATGTAAAAAAGGGGGGGTTTTAATAAGAATTGTTAAGTGATAAAGATCACCCCGAAAAATGTCATGACCCAAACCGATGGCGTGCGAGTGTCCCACCCTAGCGACCCAAAAACCCCCAAACACGTAAACCATTAAAAAGAAAGGCCCCTAAAGGCATAAACCCCTCTCATGGGAAAAATCAAATTGTAAATCCTTATCATAAACATACGAAGGACAAGCAAACCCCCGGCGCACTATACGTACCAAAAGAAGGGAAACCGACGGGCTACCTTCGACTACACATAAAACGTTCGGACCTTATAGAATAAATTTGTAGAAAGGATGAGGGCCCCGTCATCCCCCGCAGTATATCCAAAAGGTAGCATCCCAAAAAAAAGCCCCCGGATCAGGGGCCCACGCCACCCCCGGATAGAAGTCCACAAAGGGAAAGGGTTTTCCGAACTCGGGATAAGCCCCCCGAGGGGGGAGTCGAGGGGATAATGCCGGTATGTAAGGAAAAAGAGCAAATATATATATATATATATATATATATATATATATATATAAAAACAAGAATCATGACAAGATCAACTCTGGGAAATGACTTTTAAAAAGTAAAAGACTAAGCCTCGGGGCACAATAGCATGTTTTTCCCGGCCTATACGTAAAATGGGTCATACCCCGAGCGTTCCCCCCTCCCCCTATAATAAAGCGAGGAACGACCCCTATATCAAAAATAATAATAAAAGTACGCCCGATCCATATATCATCATCAAAGGGGCACCACCGATTGGGTAATACATATAAAGCCACCCCTTTTTCCTACCCCCAAAACATATAATGTTGCGTTTAAAGCCTTTGGTCACGGGTAAAAAAAATAGAATGAATGTATGAGAATAACTAACATAAAGCGGGCCATGCGGGGGTTAAAAATTTTCTGAACTTTTTAGAAATACTCCCATCTTTAAAGTGGGTAATAGGAAGCTGTTACACCCCAAAATTCCCCTTTTTTGCCTTTGGTGGCTAATGTGAGCTTAAGGGATTATTAAGTCCTTACAAGATTAAGGAAATATTAGATAGCTTAAAGTTCCCTTTAAAATTTTGAAATCATATGGATATGCAAAATCTAGTTTGTTGAAGGAAGTGAAATGTAAGCTTTCGGAAGGTTTTTCACTATAATTGAGCTTTTTTTTTGGTACTATCTTCGGGATACTATAGGGATTTATGGTTAATGGGTTTAATGTGCCGGAGGGTTCCCCAAAAGGGTTGGAGATCAAACGAATCCAGAGAAGGTTTTGGATAACGGAGTTATACGGCCACATACGATCCGTATAAGGGGGTCCGTATAACATGAC
>NW_026721271.1:0-8797 GCF_029784015.1 Lycium ferocissimum
ATCATTCGGGAACCAAATCCGGGACTTTTAAACAAAAACCCCTTGGTGTATGGCCCCGGTCCGGGAAGTAGAAACCCCTTCATTTTAAATAATACGGGGTTTTTATCACCCCCTTAATGAAAAGGTGTGAGGGCCCCCCTTCCCCGGGGGACGAACCCAGCTTGTGATACTCAATATCGGGCCCCAAAACCATCAAAAAATCACAAAAAAAGGTTTTTCAAAAATTTAAATATGCTTTTCATCCTTTTCAAATCAAATGAAGTCTATACTCGTATAAAATCAGAAAAATAGTGCATAACAATACATGTCGGCTTGGAGCCGCTTTACAAACTAACATACTATACACATGACTCTATCTTTGTAAAGTCTCCCTAACATAACTCAAGATACCATAGCGCACATAAAGACCGACTCGGCGGCCGGTGAGGAATGGAGCCCGCCAATCGGCCGGAACATCTTCTCGCTAACATCATCTACTCGTTCGCATGGCACACGCGGCATGAAAACGCGCCTCCCCGAAGAAAGGGGGTCGCACGGAATATGTAATTTATATGTAAAGCATGAAAGACAGTAAACAGGACCATAATCGAAACAGGGGTTACAGGAACAAGTGTAATAACCAGATAACCAAAACTTGCTTTTTAAAACACTTATCAGGCATATGCATATGTCGGTAAGTAAAATCATATCATAATCATGTCTTCATATCATCACACATATACATTCCGTACCCGGCCCTCTAATGAGCGGTAAATGAAATCATCATAAGCATGTCAATTATCGGAAATCATATGCGAATCACAGAAAACATGTACAATAATAATCAGAATGCCAGAATGCTTACTTCGAACACATAATTCATGCATGTCAAGCACATATATCATATGCGGTCCTATATGGGACCGGCGGACGGAATGTGGTGCCTGCCTTGCGCCACAACTCATCATACTTCGGAGAAGTTTTGCATATCTCCGAACACATCCTCCGTATCACATCATAATTGTAACTCATCATACTTCGTATCATATCATATATCAAAACTCATCATACTTCTGAAAAGCTCATCATACTTCGGAATATAACAAATGCGCACGATACATACCGGCTGCCGGACTCGGCGAAGGGATTAACAATAATGTGCACGAGCAATCGTGATACTATATGCAATTCAAACATTTATAAGCCATATGCAATTTAAACATTTACAAAGACTCAACAAATTAATCACAGCGAACCATCATTCATAAGCCAAGACAATAGTCCAATCTAGTTTCTTTCGGATGTTACTCGGATACATATCAAACGGAACTTTAAAAAAAATCATAACTACGTATCGGAATCATAAGTATACGAATCCTTATTTCAGACTCAGCAGATAAATAAGTAATCATGCTCGGGGTCGGGATAATAAACATACTAGGTTCTTTTTTAAAAAAATGTTAGAACTATACAAATGAAAGTCTCGGGGCCCACGGACGGGTATCCACCCCACCCGAGCCCGCCTATGAAAGTTAGGGTTATGATTCGTGATGGAATCTCCTACAAACGTTTCGAGGCGATCCGAGCTCGTCTACGAAAGTTACGGTCGTTCGTAGTTTCAGAATCGTTTAGGAACAAAACTCTTTTGAAAGCAAAACTTTTATGCACTTTTAAAATTTAGTCATACAAAAGACATAAGAACCATAATTCGACTACGTTAAGGATACGAGTATCAAGAAACAAATGGGGATCATAGACATGCTCGGATCGCAGGAATAGATTTACCTCGGGGTTCGTGTCACAACTTACTTCAACTAAGACATGCCAAAAGAAAGAAAGGTTGAGCTTTACATACCTCATCCGCTTCCTAAGCCGATCCGAACTTACGTCTCAGCTTCTCAAAATCTACAACTACGTTATTTGATATCGACATTAGCCATAAGCATCGAAGAATTCAATCCCAATCCATCACTTTATCTACCGAAATTTGGGCAGCACTTCCCCTATAAATTCAACATCCCCGAGGGTTCAACTCGGCCAAATCAACAACAACCAAACCAACAACCATACTAACAATATCCATAAGTGATTCAAAACGCATTCTAACATTAATAATTCCCTTCTACACAATGCGACAACATTTCATTTATATTCAAATAAGCTACATACGATCAAGCCAACACCAATGCTCACCTATTCAATTACTAATCCGCAGCTATCCAAACAATATTTAAGAACATTCCAAACAATCCACAAAATATTCAAGACAATCCAAACAATATGCCATGGAACCCGAAACCACCCATTTCCATAGGGACAATAATAATATATTTCTTTCTTTCCGAATTAGTAAACTACATCAATAATTCCATACATTAGCAACATCATTTTCATCAATACAAGAAACTATATTGAAATCACATTCTTTCCAAATAAGCCCATACATTTATCACTTCAACTTGGCTCACCAAACCTTCACTTTACATCATAGAATCCACTTACAAACAACAACTACAATACTAAGTGAATTTAATTCATCATTCTTACACACATGGCATGCACAGCCAAATATTGAACAACATACCTGTACAAAACTTCCATACCACAATTTAATGAACTCCTCATTCATCTCCACCCTCCACAACATACACAACCCATGCATAACATATGGAAATAAGGATTAAACCTTACCTCTTCCACTCCACTTTTCCCACGGCTAGAACCACATTTTTTGCAAGAACGAATGGTTTACTCGCTTCCACATCCACTCCACGTTATAGAGGGCCTTTCAATTGATAGAGAAACAAGGAGAAAATAATTTTTTTTGATCATGATTTTCCAAGGACCATGTTCGGCCAACCCATGGCCGAACTCCCTCTCTTCTCTTCTTCTCCATCTTTCTTGATTTTTCTAAAGTTGAAAAGGATGAGTTATGCCTTGTATTGTCATCACTTATCTATATATATATAAATATGTAGCACATGGCCGGTCATGTGCAATCTTTTTCTTCTTCTTTTTTTTTCCAATCTCCTCCAATTTTCTAGAATTTTCTTTAAGCCATAAAAGATGAATTGTTGCCTTGCATAGTCATCTTTGTCTATGTATATATTTGACCCTTACAAATATAAGATGGACACATACACCTCTTCCATGGCTTGAAGCAATTGGCCATCCATGGGTAGGTCCCACGGCCACTTGACTTTTCCAAGAAGTCATGCATAATGAAAATTTCCAATTTCCAAGCTTGCCCTTAATATTCCATGCCAATAATACTTATGTACGACTTGTCCCAAAATTGTCCCGACGATGCGGAATGGATCCGCAAGAGGTATGAGCAACTGGCTCTGTAGATGAAAAGCGGATGATTCTTTGTTTTTCATAGTCAATTGTACCAACAAAGAATAGCGCGAACTTTCAACAAATATGTGAGAACTAGGGTGTTTCAAATCGGGCAATTGGTGTTCAAAAGAATATTCCCTAATAAAAAAGAATACAAAGGAAATTTCGCACCAAATTGGCAAGGCCCTTTTATGGTGCGAAAAGTATTATCAGGAGGAGCTGTGGTACTTGCTGAAATGGATGGACAAGAATGGCCAAGAGCAATAAATTCAGATGCTATCAAGAGATACTACATGTGAAGAAGAAAACCGTGAGGATTCAGAGTTTTCATAGTTTAGGTTTCCTTTAGCTGCATCCCCTTTGCTTGTGATTTTGTATTTTTCTTAGAAAAACCAAATCCAAAATTATGTACGAACTACGCAAGGACCTGATTCCCTATACTTATAAGGGGATACGTAGGCGCTTTTCTAAGCTTGGTTGCTTTAACCCAAAAATCCAAAATTATGTAGGTTGAACTACGTTATGACCTGATTCCCGTTTTGGGATACGTAAGAGCTCTTTTGAGTTCTGTCTCACAAAAAAAAATTCCAATATGTTTACCCCGAACTACGTTTCTACATAATTCCTAAAAGGGAATATGTAGGCGCTCTCCCGAGCTCGGTCATTCTAAATAAAATTCCCAATAAACCTTAGGAAACCTCAGAAATGATTTAGGGAGAGAAAGATAAAGGTAACCCCACAAGGGCAGAATTTTTGAGAAGGATCTCAAAAATTCTTCAGGTGCGGTGAAATCAAGAAAGACAAGTACACTTTTACACCGGGGTAGAATTTGTAAGAAGGATCTCAAAAATTCCTTGAGCACGGCAAAATCAAGATATGACAAGTACACACTTACACTGAGGCAAATTTTTTGAGAAGGTCTCAAAAAATTCCTTCGACATAACAAAACTCAAGTTGGTAGAAAGATGTATACAAAGTGGGGCAAAATTTTCGAAACGGCTTCGAAAATCGCGAATCGAGATCAAGAAGAAGAAGAAGAGATGGGAGACCTTGCTTGAGTAACTAATGTCATGACATTAAGAGGTCGTATATAAAATATTAGTTTCAAAACATATGTGCTTATATTTTCAAAAAAATCAACGAACAAAACTTTCCTTAGCTCTGCTAGAAAATAAAAGTTTTTAAAGAAAATGGGCATCCTTTCATGCCGAGATATGAACGGAGCAAGTCCATACGCAGGAAAAGCGGCCGACCATATAGGAAACTGACAAAATTTTTCTATAGGTGCAGGAACAGGCAAGCATGGATGTTGTACACTAACTTGTTTGCTAGAATGTTTAAAATAGGGTGACCACTACACGCCAAGTGAAGAAAGAAGCTTCAGGGATAGCGGCACAAAGAGTGTACGAAAGGGTAATGAATGCCCCTAAAGTAAAGTTTGCTTTATCTTTGATAAGTTTGTTCGTTTTGCAGAACACAAAAATTTCCACAAAAAGAAAATTTTTAAGACAACTGAAGGGTATAATCATGGTACCAAAAGCTGGGTCTCCACTAAAAACAGTTTTGTATCAAGGTATTGAGACTCCGGCCTAGATGTCGCATAGCTTGCCTTGATACATTGGCTGAGTGGACGTCCAAAAATCTAAAAATTTAAAATGACACGTTGATATCGGGATTGAATGTTGTTATTCACAATCAAGTCTAGTCCTTTTGGGAGATGTGAACCCTGTCGACGGGCAAGTATTCTTCCTTTGAGTCAAAAGAAAAGTGTAAGTCTTGCCACCAAGGTAAGATTCATTCCTCAAAATGACGATATGGAATGAATGACTACGTGCCGAAGGGGCTGAGTCACATCCATACATATAGCCAAAAATAGGTAGCATAATTCCGAGGTTGATGTTAGCAATCATAAAAAAAAAATGAATGTGATTCCTATATCAAGATTTGCGGTCGCTATTGCAGTCTATTTCAAGTTAACGTAATCATGGTTCAGGGATAGTGGATGTCATGCGAAAAGGCTCCGCACTTGAATATGCAGTAGTTAACTTGAAAATTCTAACTAAATGTTGTAATTCTTTATACAGAGGTTAGAAGTCATCATGAAAGGAATATGTGCAGTCTACATTTGGGTATATTTGACTATAGGCGATGTTAGACCAACTGGTATACCGCGGTCGCCGTATGTGGATAACGAGACATGCGACACCATATTTGGACAGCCATCGCGATATGCAAACATGATATGATGCCAAATTTTCAAGGGTAATGGACTTCGTAAGAAACAAAAATGGCCCCGCATAAGAAAACATGGATTTTATGATTGACCTATCGACTTCAAAAAATGACAACCAGACTGGGGTGTGTAGGTTCGCAGAAATGCGGTATAGCCCGACCCAGATCCCAACAGAAGTTATCATTGAACGATGAGAACATCTGAAAATGATGAAAAAAGGGCCAGTCAAAGTATCGTGATTATTATCCAAAGTAGATCATTTTTTTTCAATAAATACACGAAAAACACACACCTATAGGAGAAGAAAAAGTAGACGGACGTAATGCCAACAAAACGGCAAAATACCACTCAGGTATGATTGTATTAAAATTAAAGTTTTCAAAAGACTAACACGCAGGACTCAACATTTGGAGAATGGCTGAAAGTTGCCAAAATAGGGGCACAAGAGCCAGACTCAAGACACGCTGAGCAAACGTAGAACTTTTTCTTGGGCAACCGGTCAAAAACCTTGTATGAGAGTCAAGCTCTCTACACCGGGGATTGGAGATCATTTCAAGCATCAACACTAATACATCCTTTCCAAAAATAGCCTCCGGTTCGAATTTTCAACCGGAAACAACCAAAGGGGTTCCCACATGAAGGGATATTCTTTTTCGAGCTATCGAGTCGAACTACAATTGGCTTGATTCCCAAAGCTAGGGATGTGTAGGCTACTCAAGTTTTGAGGCTCGACCATATTCCTATAATTATCTCGGGGCATCTCGGTATAGTTTAAAGAAAACTCTTCATTTCTTAGCCCTCATAGAGTCAGAACTACAAACGGCCTGAATTCTCATTTAGCTTGAGATATGTAGGGAGCCTAAAAACTGGGGTCCGGCCATACTTTCAAAATTTTGCGCGAGAAGAGCTGTAATTTCTGTTATTCGGTAAAAATTAGGTTTGTCAAATTCGTAGCTCAAGGATAGCCTTGCCATCCTTGAACTTCGAAGGGGCAATTGTTGACACCTAATTTTCACCTCATAAAACGCGTATTTTGATTTTTAAGTTTCCTGAGTCCAAGACGGAGCAAGGATGCCCTTTAAATTCTAAAAATTTAAGAATGCCGAGAAAATTTGCAAGGATTGACGTTTAATTATTATTTCCTAAAAAAAATCAGCAATTACAAAAAATTATGAGTTATTTACTTTCATGAATACTAATCCCACTCCGTCTAGCTCGGAGAAATTGTTTATCAAGACGACGTGTGAATTACAGCTTATTTTGGACCGCATTTTTTACATTCTTAAATATCCTCCGAAACTATATCAATATTAGGCTCGTTTTGAAGCTAATTTTTTTAAATGTGCAAGTTTTAAATTTTATTTGCCTAAATAACTTTTTATACGCGTGTTTTAAATACTTAGTTTTATTTTTACTTAAAATGAAAAAGTGGGGGCGGGCGGGGGGTGGGGGGGTGGGGGGAGTGGGGTTTGAATTATTTAAATTTTTTTAAACATAGGGGGAGAAATTTATTAAAATAGGGGGGGGGGGGCAGAGTTTAACAAAATAAACATTCCAACCCCTATTTTATTTTCTCCACCCGACTGTCCTTCTTCTTTAATGGAGGAGACAATGGCGATTTTGTCCTAGGGTTTCTATTGTGGTTCGATCACAACCTCTCCATGGCCGTTTTGGGTTTGATTTTTTGGGGGGGTTTTATCCTCATCTCTTGTTCTATTAATTACCAGGTTTAATTCGATTAAAATTTGTATTTTTGTTCCTAAAACCAGTTGGCTCTAGGGTGTTACTCAGGCCCTGTTCGTAGTAGGGTTGCCATGGGCGGGACCTCAAGTCCTTAGCCATCTTGCGCACCCTACTACACATGAACATGACCTAGGGGAAATTCCCTAGAAACTCTGTCCCATGCGAGTACGATTTTTAGGATTCTTATCTGTTTTAGTACTATTTGGTACCGTTTGGCTTATTTTTATTTGTCCTATGTGTATTATTCATTTACTTTCAGAATTTTAGGGATTTTAAGTTGGAGATGTGGCACAATCTAGCTGGATTTTTGTTTTTATGTGTGAGGTGTATAATTTTTGATTGGGTAATGGCACTATTTGTACAATTTGATTGGGTAATGGCACTATTTGTACAATGTTTTTGCAAAATTCCCTTGGCCTATGCTGGATTTTCGAAAAAAATTGAATTTAAGGGGGGAATTTCTGTTTTGAGAGACATGCCCGACCATTCTACCCTTGAAACCTTTGAATGTACCTATATATAGAAAGTCTTGCTATCATTCTAAGGTAGATTTTCATACCCCAAAAATATACCAAGCTTATTATCCTTTATACTACAATACATGATAAAGAATACTAAGATATACCTGTCACGACCCGACTAAGGGTCATGACGAGTACCCGGGGCTAACCACCGAGCACCGCTCGTACCATTATCCATCGTACTAATCAAGCGTTCATTCATTAATCTTATACTCAAGTTATAGGAAAAACCATTTCTTTCACTTCCAAACATAATTACCTTTATTTACATAAGCCCTTCGGCTATCAAAATAATGTACATACAATAAGGACATCGTGAGACCATACTACCCCCATATACGCATCTACGAGCCTCTACTAGAGTACTAGACATATAGACGGGACAGGACCCCACCGTGCCCAAAATACATATATACAAAACAATAAGCAATGGCACCTCCGGAATAATGGAGTGCTCTCAAGCACTGCTAATAGCTCCTACAGTCTAGATCTCTCCCTGATTTACTGTGGGCATGAACACAGCGTCTAAAGAAAACGGACGTCAGTACGAACATTGTACTGAGTATGTAAGGCGTGGATAATGACATGATAAGAGCATGAGGAATAACATAAGGTAAAACGAACCGTTCATTTCTCATAATGCTTTTTAAACATTCGTCATACGTACTTACCCCTTTATTCTCCTAGAGATACATTTGTTACATCCACCTGCTTACATATGCAATAACTTACAATGTAGTACATCCACGTACCTGGCCATGGGCTCGGTATCACCCGTACTCGGCCCTGCGAAGACTCGATAGTATCCGTACTCGGCCCTTCCAGGACTCGATGCTATCCGTACTCGGCCCTTCCGAGACTCGATGCTATGCATACATACATACATATATAAAAAATACATACATATCCATACTCGGCCCTTCTGGGACTCGATTCTATGCATACAAAAACATTCAAAAACAAAAAAAATAATTTATCCCCC
>NW_026721272.1:0-9374 GCF_029784015.1 Lycium ferocissimum
TTAAATAAAATGTGGCCAATGGGGGGATGTCACACCCCCCCAAAGGGCCCCTTAAAAACATTTTTTGGGAAAATTTCCCCTTTTACCCAGCCTTCCATAATATTTGTGAACCCTTTTTAATTTTCCTTTTTTCTCTTCCCTTTTTCTTATTTCCATACTACCAAAGTCCAAATAATGCTCTAACCTACTAATGCATTAAAATAATTCTAGAACATAGTCTTGTCCTTGACTTCTCGCCATTGACTCGGGATATTCGAATATGCAAAAATGCGAGGTGTAACAACAATGCTACATTATTTGACCGTTTTAATATGACTCTAACTTGTATTGCGCACCATTTTAATGTGTAATGTAAGTGTTGATTTGACAACACGCCACGCATGACAATTTCAGGAATCTATGACACATAAATGCTTGATTTGATAATACAATGCTACGTTATTTTACCATTTTAATATGACTCTCACTTGTATTGCGCATCATTTTAATGCGCAATGTAAGTATTAATTTGACAACACGCCACGCATGACAATTTCAGGAATCTATGACACATAAAGGCTTGATTTTATAATACAATGCTACATTATTTGACCGTTTTAATATGACTCTCACTTGTATTGCGCACCATTTTAATGCGTAATGTAAGTGTTGATTTGACAACACGCCACGCATGACAATTTCAGGAATCTATGACACATAAAGGCTTCATTTGACAATACAATGCTACGTTATTCGACCGTTTTAATATGACTCTCAACTTGTATTGCGCACCATTTTAATGTGTAATGTAAGTGTTGATTTGACAACACGCCACGCATGACAATTTTAAATCTATGACACATAAATGCTTGATTTGATAATACCATGCTACGTTATTTGACCATTTTAATATGACTCTCACTTGTATTGCGCATCATTTTAATGCGCAATATAAGTGTTAATTTGACAACACGCCATGATGACAATTTTAAATCTATGATACATAAAGGCTTGATTTTATAATACAATGCTACATTATTTGACCGTTTTAATATGACTCTAACTTGTGTTGCGCACCATTTTTATGTGTAATGTAAGTGTTGATTTGACAACACGCCACGCATGACAATTTCAGGAATCTATGACACATAAATGCTTGATTTGATAATACAATGCTACGTTATTTGACCATTTTAATATGACTCTCACTTGTATTGCGCACCATTTGAATGCGCAATGTAAGTGTTGATTTGACAACACACCACGCATGACAATTTCAGGAATCTATGACACATAAAGGCTTGATTTTATAATACAATGCTACATTATTTAACCTTTTTAATAGCATGGCATAGTGTATCATAGTATGTCATAGCATAGCATAGTGTATCATAGTATGTCATAGCATAGCATAGCACCGAACAACGTCGGCTCGCCCACATAGCACCGGATATATCGGCTCGCCCATATATCCCGCGTCCGGCATCCCGCGTCCGGATGTTAAGGTCGATCGTGGCGATGAAACATAGATTCCTTTCCAATTCCCAAGTGTCCCTTTCCCCCATATCCCCATGTACATGTTCATATTTCATATTATATTATATCATGTCATGTTATGTAGTGTCATAGACATTTCCTCATCTTGAAGATCATCATTTCTATCATAGAGTCCTAGTAGTCATTTTAATCATAAGGATTTGTCAAAAATTGTAAACTTTGATTTGGAAAAGAATAAATATTTAGAAAACATTTACAAATTTTTAGAAAGGAAAACAAGTCTTGAAATCGATGAACTAGTTAAAAACAACTATTATCTTGTAGTCAGAATAATAACCCAAAAGTTTCCTTTAGATTCTACGTTGTAATAAATCCAATAGAACAATAAAGAAAATCCGGGAACAAAAGGGCCCACCTCGGCCAATTGAGGCGGCGTATCAAATTTACGTATTCTATAGTTCATGGCGTCCCTTATAAGGATCTTAGAGTAATCGGGTCCTATTTGTGTGAGTTCTAACGTCTAGGAACTTTTTCCAACCATTTGCGCAATTTGTAGTTCAATTCTACCGAATGAATAGTAGCGAATTTCAATCTTAGATTCCGAGAAAAGGATTGGTCCGAGGCTCGTATTCGATTTAGTATGTCTAAGACATGCCATAGAAAGAAAGGTGAAGACCTCTTTCCACTCCTTTTGCTACTTCAAATTCGCGTTGCAATCTCGTCAAAATCTGCGAATTGGTCATGTTTACCAAAACTCTCATTAGTATACGTATACTTAGAGTTAGAATCTTAAGGAATCACTTGGCTACCGAAATTTCGGCAGCATTTCCTCTGCAAATGTACCATCCTCAACATTTAATTTAGTCAAATTCTCAACAAACACAATCCGGGAATTCAAACCCGGCCAAACTATCAACCATAATTCCAACAACAACAATACCAACAACTTCCATACTCAAGCAACTTACTACTTCTTCCAAAAACTTTCTAACTTTAATGAAAACAATAACAACCTCATAAGCTATATTCCAACAACATCATACTAATCATATCATCTTTCATGCATGCAAGACATTACATTCCATTCATATAACTTCTAAAACAAGTCTCCATTACTACAACTTCATTAAGGCTCCTAGGCATTCATTAGCAACATAAAGTCCACAATATAACAACAAGCAAAACACTAAATAAAATTGACTCATTCTCTTCCATCCCTCACCATAACCTCACGACCAACACCAACCTTCATACCACACTTCTCAAAATTCATTCAACTTCCATTTTCTTCACATATCATCCACAACAATAACAACCAAACACTAAACAAAATAATTATCACATGGTCTCCACACACATAGGCATACACGGCCACACACTACAATTTCCAATTTCCACTAATTCATTCAACTTTCACTTCTAATACAAATTCCACCATAACTACAACTAGATTACCACATAAAATTCAATTCATATTTCCTACACATATGTATATATACACGGCCAAATACTATATTTCTCTCCTTCATGAATTTCATCCATCTTAGCATACTACCACACATATAAACCATGTATAACACATAAAACAAGATTAGAATTTACCTTTCTTCTTCAACTTCTCACTTGCCTAACTCTTGGCAACTTGTATGATTTTGAACCTTTCTTATTCCAACAACAACTCCACCTTGTTGTGCACCTCTTACTTAGTAGGAAATGATTTTTGAAGAATTTTTATCAATTTTTTTCTTGGAAATCTCTCTTGGCCGAAAGGCCTATTGATTTTTCTCCTTCTTGTTTTGTTCTTCTTTTCTTGAAAATTCTAGAAATTGTTATGATAGAGATGACTTAGTCATCTTATTTAATACCATGCATGAATTAATTTTGGGCCTAGCCCACCTTATGGCCGGTTGGGCCTTGTTTTCTTCTAACAAAATATTCAAGCCCACTTATATTTTGGGCTAGTTCTTGTAATTCATGAAAACAAATTTTCCAACTTCCAACTTTGCCCTTCGTCTTTCTTCCATAATCCTACGAGTCATATTGCGAATTTCCCTTTATGCCCTTGACCTTTCTCAGTAAATTCCGCTTCTAAATACGTCATAAGCCATTCATATGCTTATCAAAATAAAAATATGGCCTTGCTTGTCGTCCTCCCGCGATTGTCTCGAATTATCCGATTGCACTAAAATGCGGGATATAACATTGATAACCAAATATTTATGAATAACGGTAATTAAGACGTGTTCATTGTTATTACGGATCCGGAAGTTTAGGATGAAAAGTGGTAATATCCATAAGTGACCGTGAATAGGTAAAAGCGAGAGAGGGGCAAAACGGTAATTGTGCTACGAGGGCGTCCGGAAATCTGTCAAGAATTTATTTTACTCCAAATTACGTGGCGAGGGTCTAGTAGTCAGCTGAACGCGATTAGGTTAACGTTAGAGCACCGTATTCGTTGTAGTCCCGAAGTTAAGCGTGCTTGAGTCAGGGAAATCCTAGGATGGGTGACCCCCCTGGGAAGTTTCTGAAAGTTTCACAACTTTAGCCATAAGAAGCAATGGAAAGCTAGAGTAGTCTAAAGGGATTCAGAATATCCTGAGTAGGCGGAAATCTTGAGAGGCCGTATAGGTCGGAGCGGACAAGATCTGATAAAGAAAAAAAGAAGGTGCTTCACGATGCTGGAGTTAAGGCTAATTTAAGTAGTGTTGGGGGATCTTTTGTGAGTAAGATGCTGACAGGCATATATGTGTGTACCGAGAGCGTGTGATACTCCGTGCATGACTATGTTAGCGGGTGAACGCCCCGAGATCCTTATGAGACCCTACGGGACTAGTTGAACATTCGAGGACGAATGTTCTAAAGGGGGGAAGGATGTTATATCCCGTATTTTGAGTAACGGGACAACTCGAGTGAATTATGAGAAGTTAGGGACAAGGCTATCCCGAGAGACTTGCGATTGTTTTAAAGGCTTAAATTGCGTATGATTTTAATGTCTTGGAATTGTTAAGGAAACATTTGGAGGGATTTCCATTTCTAGCAAGTGTGCTAATTTTGGAAAGTTGGAAATTCTTCAAGAAAGAAAGTATGGAAAAACAAAAAAAAAGAAAAGCAAGGGCCATGTGGCCGGCCACATGTATGTGGGCCAAGGCCACATGGAAGGCTAATATTTGTAATAAAAGGATGACTTAAGGGGAGCATTTTCATCACTTTCATCACTTGGAATTTTCATGAAACTTGGAGAAAAATCACCAAGCTCCATTCGGCCATATCCAAGGAAATTCAAGAAAAATTTCTAGCCATCAAAAAAATTATTTCTTCTTGCAAACCTACAAATTCAAGGGTGCTAAGTGACGTGGCGTTGTTATTTCGGAAGATAGCTCGCTCGTTTTCTCTAACGACCAACTTTGGTTAAGTTAAGAAGTTGAAGAAGAAAGGTGAGTTTAATCTTGTTTTCTTGTGCTATAAATGGTTTATATGTGTTGTTGGATGCTAGGAAAGAAAGAAATTCATGATGGAAGTTGAATTGAATTGGGGCCGTGCATATGGAGTATAGGCGTGCGTGTGTGTTGAAGTATAAGCCATGTATCAATGTTAATTAGCATGTTTTGATTGTTGTTGTGTGAAGAAAAGAAGGAAAATCATCTTTGTGTGGGAGTTTGATGTTGGCCGTAGGGTTCCTCTTTATGTGGTCTGGAATGAACAAATCGTCATTAGTGTTTTCATTGTAGTCGTTATGGATTGTATAAGGCAAAATGCAAGTTTGATTACTTAGAATGAGATTACGTTGATTATGGGAATTTATGTGAATTTTATGTAACTTTTACCTTTATGAATATTGCATTGTTAGTATGTGGATTAATGTTGTAAATCATGAATTTGGAAGATAAGAATGTGTTTGGTGTTGCTTTCGGGTTTGGAGATGAATTCGGGTGAGTTGGAGTATGGTTTGAGTTGTTTGGAGAATTGTGTGAATTGGTTGAAATGTTCTTGAATATTGTTTGGATAGTTTTGAATTAGTAATCAAATGTATAAATGTCGATATCGGTTTGAATGTAAGTAGTTGAGGTAAGTTATTGGAATATTATGAATATTGTTGGATTATGTAGAAAGAGAGCCATTAAGGTTAGCATGTATTTTGAATTGATTGTTGATGTTGTAGCTTGGTTATTGGTTTGGTTGTTGTTGAAATGAGCCGAGTTGAATCTCGGGGACGTTATATGTATAGGGAAGTCTTTGCCCAAATTGTTATGGAACAATATTGGTTAAGCTTGGAAATTGTAAGTCTCATGAATAGTAAGCGGTCAATGTGACCATTTGCGGATTTTTGCGAAACGGGAAGTGAATTTGGAAAGGCGTAAGTGGCATATAAGGTATGTAAAGCTTTACCTATTCTTTTCTTGGCACGTCCTAGGTATGATAGGCTTTGACACGAGCCTAGAGGGCGACTCTACTCCTCGGAATTTACGTTCAAAAAAACAGCCCATTTTCATTGGTAGAATTGAAGTGAAAATTGTGCGAATAGTTAGAAAGATTGTTTGAATCTCTAGAACCTGTGTAAGTGAAATCCGAATACCTTAGAATCTTTATGAATGACGTTATGAAGTCCAATATATGTAATTTATATACGCCACCTCATTTGACTGAGGTAGGCCCACTTTGTCCGGTTATTTCTTATTAATCCGTTTGAACTACTTTTGAATTAAAAATTAAGAGATATCTTAAACTACCTTTCCAACTCCTAAAGATTAACGATATAATTATTTACTTGAATCATATGATCCACTTTGGGATTTGTAGCTACTTTAGGAAGATTAGTTTGGTACAAAACTTTCTGATCTCCGAAAGACTCATGCTCTGGTTGTTATCAAATGTTTGCTAAAAGGTCTAACATCCAAGTTATGATTATCGAGTCTCTGTAAAATATTGTATGATTTGTATTGCATATGGTTTTCTCACTACTCTGCTCGTGCAAGCTTTATACGTCTTCCACCGAGTCCCGGGCCGGGTATGAAATCGTGCACAGTCTCATTGCATTATTCACCGAGTCCCTCACTAGAGGGCCGGGTACGCTACACATATACATATATGATGATCAGATGGTGTGATGATATGGGGATGGCGGCCAGGACGGCGTTTGATAATCCTATTCACCGAGTCCCTCGCGGGAGGGCCGGGTACGGCATATGCATATAATTACATGATTTCATAATTGCTATATATGATGTTTACATGACTTTATTTACCGAGTCCCTCCCCGGAGGGCCGGGTACGTTGTATGTATTTAATGATTTGATGACATGATATGGATATGCATGAGATATAATTCACAGGCAAGTTTTGATTTCCTGATTTTTATATTTATTTTGATAAAGTCCGGTTCGGTTGTGGTTTTATTTACGTGTTCGTGCTTTACATACTCAAGACACATTCGTTTCATCGACCCCCCTTTCTTCGGGGCTGCGTTTCGTGCCGCCGCGGTACCGACGCTCGGTTTGAGGATCCACCGTTGTCTAGGCCATCTATCCGCTCTCGGGAGTGCTCCTTCTTCCGAGCTCATATATTTTGGTATATATTCTCTTTTGATACATATGTATATTATTATTCGGGGGGTACGACGGGGCCTGTCCCGTCATATGATTTCGTTATTACGTTTCAGAGGCCCGTGGACATGTACGTGGGTTATGGCCGTATACGTACGGTGCGTGTATATAATATGTGTATGGCGGTTTATCCACGGCAGCCTTGTCGGCTTGCCTATATATGTGTATGTGAATATGTTGCCTGTGTGGCCTTTGTTGGTATCTTCGAGTGCGGGTTAATTTTGGTCGGTCGGTAAAACGGAAACTGCCCAAATTTTTGTAAATATTCGATTCTTGTTTTTGGACTTTGAGCACGTACGGGTGCCAGTCGGGCACTAGTCACGGCCTACGGGATTGGGTCGTGACAGTTTTAATATGACTCTAAC
The DNA here is from genome assembly GCF_029784015.1 of Lycium ferocissimum. Taxonomy (NCBI): domain Eukaryota; kingdom Viridiplantae; phylum Streptophyta; class Magnoliopsida; order Solanales; family Solanaceae; genus Lycium; species Lycium ferocissimum. The sequence continues at coordinate 7,442 of NW_026721272.1, forward strand.
TTGTATTGCGCACCATTTTAATGTGTAATGTAAGTGTTGATTTGACAACACACCACGCATGACAATTTCAGAAATCTATGACACATAAATGCTTGATTTTATAATAAAATGCTACATTATATGACCATTTTAATATGACTCTCACTTGTATTGCGCATCATTTAATGCGCAATGTGGTGTTAATTTGACAACACGCCACGCATGATAATTTCGGAATCTATGACACATAAAGGCTTGATTTTATAATACGATGCTACATTATTTGACCGTTTTAATATGACTCTCCCTTGTATTGCGCACCATTTTAATGTGTAATGTAAGTGTTGATTTGACAACACGCCACGCTGACAATTTCGAGGAATCTATGACACATAAATGCTTGATTTGATAATACAATGCTACGTTATTTGACCATTTTAATATGACTCTCACTTGTATTGCGCATCATTTTTTAATGCGCAATGTAACATTAATTTGACAACACGCCACACATGACAATTTCGGGAATCTGACGCATAAAGGCTTGATTTGACAAAATAATGCTACATTATTTATTTGTTTTAATTTGACTCTAACTTGTATTGCGCACAATTTAAATGTGTAATGTAAGTGTTGATTTGACAACACGCCACGCATGACAATTTAGGGAATCTATGACACATAAATGCTTGATTTGATAATACAATGCTACGTTATTTGACCATTTTAATATGAATCTCTACTTGTATTTCGCACCATTTGGAATGCAATATAAGTGTTGATTTGACAACACGCCGCGCATGACAATTTCGGGAATTTATGGTACACAAAGAGCAGTTTGACAATACAATGCTACGTTATTTGACTGTTTTAATATGACTCTCACGTGTATTGCGCACCATTTTAAAGCGCAATGTAAGTGTTGATTTGACAACACGCTATGCATGACAATTTCAGGGATCTATGGCACATAAACACTTGATTTGACAATACAATGCTACGTTCTTTGACCGTTTAAATATGACTCGTTGTATTGCGCACCATTTTAATGCGTAATGTAAGTGTTGATTTGACAACACGCCCGCGCACAATTTCGAAATTTGACAATACAATGCTACATTATTTGACCATTTTAATATGACTCTCACTTGTAATGCGCACCATTTTGATGCGCAATGTAAGTGTTGATTTGACAACACGCCATGCATGACAATTTCAGGAATCTATTGTTATATCCCGCATTTTGTACGTCGGAATATTTTAAGACAATTGCGGGAAGTTAAGGGCAAGACCATCTTCAAAAAATTATTTTAGCATAAGTTGGTTATGAATATTATTTATGAATATTATTGGACGGAAATATTGAGAAAGGCAAGGGGCAAGAAGAGAAATTAGCAAAAATGGGCCGTGGAAATAATGCGGAAGGGTAGGGACAAATGGTAATATTTAGGAAAGTCGAGGGCAAAATGGCCATTTCACGAGTAATCAAGAAATCTCTTGGAGAAGGAGCCATGTGGCCGAATTTAATGAAAAAAAAAAAGAAAGGGGAGATTAGTCATCTTTTGGAATTTGAAGAAAATAAAAGAAAAGTCAAGAAAAGAAAAACTCTAGAGAAATAAAGAAGGAGAATCATGTGTTCATATTTTTATATTTGAGGGGACTAAATTATAAATATGGAAAGGTTGTGGGAGACATGTATATATATATATGGGTCATCTTTTAATTGATGAAACAAGAAAGAAAGAACACAAAAAAAAAAAAAAAGAAGAAAGAGTAGAGAAGGGTTCGAGGCCATGGCTAGAAAAAATCTAGCCATGGAAAATTGATGAGGAAAAATTATTTCCTTCCAATATTCTAGCTAATTTGGAGGTCCTTGTTAACATGGAGCAATTGTTGAAATAAGAAAAAACGTTGGTTGTGCGAGTTAAATTCTAGCCCAATGAAAAGCCAAGTA
>NW_026721273.1:0-9034 GCF_029784015.1 Lycium ferocissimum
TAAGACTTCATTTTCCATCATAGAGTTCACAATACAACTATCAAATTATATTAAATAAAATTAGTCCTTCTCCTCCACACAAGGCGGCCACCATTCGGCCAACCCATCATCACACACAACTTCATGAATTTTATTCATTTCAACACATCACAACATGCTCAAAACGTCCATAACAATATCAACCAAACACCAAGTAGTTTAATTCATCGTTCTTATTCAACACAATACATATGCACGGCCACAACTCCCATACCCTATTTTCATGAACTCCATTCATTTCCACATTGCACAACATGTACAAACATCTATAAAACATGTAAAGAAGATCAAAACTCACCTTCTTCCATTTACCTTTTCCTCTCGGCTAGGACTCCAAATTGCAACAACGAATGACTTTCTTGTTCCAACAACTACTCCACGTGATAGAGGACCTTCCATTTGGTTGAAAAGCTTGAAGAGAATTATTTTTCATGATCAACTTCCCTAGACCATATTCGGCCACCCCATGGCCGATGGTCTTTCTCCTTCTTTCTTCTATTTTCTCTAATTTTCTAGAGTGACAAAAGATGAATATTTTGTCTTCCTTTTTCATCACATGCCTATGTATATATATATAGGGGTGTATGGCCGGTCAAGCCCCTCAATTTTTCTCCAACTTTCTAGAATTTTCCCTTAAGTTGTAAAAGATGACTTTTAGTCTTGCATAGTCATCTTTGTCTCTATGTATATATATGGTCCCTAAAATATAAGGAGGACACATAGCCCCCCTTCATGGCTCACAACAATTGGCTAGCCATGTGTGGGTCCCACATGACCTCATGGCCACATGGCCATTCTTGGCTATTTCATGAAATATTTTTCCAACTTTTAGCCTCCAATGCCCCCTTATTCCAAATTTACCCTTAAATTCTCCATACCAATTAAAAGACGAACATGCAACTTATGCATTCTAAAAAAAATTATAGCCTTGTCCTTAACTTTCCGTCATTATCTCGGAATATCCGGATGTACAAAAAGGCGAGGTATAACAATATATGATATGGAGAAAGTTGTATAAACAAAGGAGATGCTGCCCAATTTTCTCTATCTTTAGTTCAAGCGTGTTTGCGTTATCGATTATCTAATATTAGTATGAACTCTCTTGAAGGTAGAAATATGAATATTGGAGAGGAATGTTCAAGTGATAGAGTAGCTAAACGAAAAGGTATGTGAGGATAGTCCCTTCCTTTCTAAGGCATGAATCTTATGACATGATTTTTCTTTATTCTCGATGACCTTCTTACATTCCGAAAATTATGAGTCTATGTTCATGAGGAGCCTCATATGAGATAAAATAAGAGATACGTTATGAGGATGATAATGATGATGATAAGCTTAAGTCTAAAGATTCTAAAGTTGAAGATATGATGCTTCTACAAGCTAATGATCCTAATTATGATTAATTGATGTCGTTCTTTGTGCTACACTCACCTTATATGCTAATTCCTTCAAGGTGAGGCAGAATGCTTATGAAACTCCATAATGGAATCGGGGGTTCACGACCTTATGTCACCCCGATAAAGTATAGTTATCTTTGAGTTCCTATGCATGCATTATGATGAGTACATAATGATGATATTACACCGTGCCTATATGGTCGGGGAGACACCGCTAAGACGGGCAACGTATACACCATGTCTAGATGGCATGGGCAGACACCACTAGTGGGCGGCATGAGATGGTTACCCCGGATGCGAGAGGCCTGGACGCCGGCTAATGATTATGACACCGTATCTATATGGTCAGGCAGCTTATATATGTATATGCATACATGTTATGATGATGTTTATGAAGTAAGTTAGCATGCATTATTTCCTTTTTAAGTGGCAGTCAGTTACAGGTTGTTCTCCATTTGATGTCTCCTTATTTATTGATATGTCGTTATTGTTTTTGCCTTACATACTCAAGACAATGTTCGTACCGACGTCCTTTGGACGCTGTGTTCATGCCCACGAGCGACGAGGAGGCGACCCGATTCATAGGAGCTGACCAGACAAATTTACGAGAGCACTCCATTATTCCGGAGGTGCTATTTGATTTATTATTTTACGTACATATTTGGGCACGGCGGGGTCCTGTTCCGTATTTATGTCTAGTACTCTAGTAGAGGCTCGTAGATAAATTTGTGTGGGTGATATGGTCTCATGATTTCCCTCATTGCATGTATATTATTTTGATAGTCGAAGGGCTTATGTATATAAAGGCAGATATGTTTGAAATTGGAAAATGGTTTTCCTTATGATTAGATGTGTGAGGACAATAAATGTATGCAGGATAAGTTTGATGAGTATTAGAATGAGTGGTACTCGGTAGTTTGCTTCGGGTACCCGTCATGACCCTTCATCGGGTCGTGACAGCCCGATAGGGCAGACTCACCAGATTCCAGCAGGCCGTGATAGGAGCAGAGGGGGAGCGTCCAGTTCAGGTGGCACTCAGCCCCGTATTTATGCTCTAGCCGGACGTCAGGATCTTGAGGCCTTCCCGGATGTGATTACAGGTATATTATCCATATTCTCTCATGATGTTTATGCATTGATTGATCCGGGTTCTAAGTTGTCTTATATCACTCCGTATATTGCTGGCCGTATTGGGGTGAGACCCGAGCCAATTAAACCTTTTGAGGTATTTACTCTGGTTGGTGATCCCGTAATAGCTAGACAAGTGTACAAAAATTGTGTGGTGGTGGTATGTAATCGTCAGACTAATGCTGATTTGATTGAGCTGGAAATGTTAGATTTTGATGTGATTATAGGCATGGATTGGTTGGCTTCTTGTTATGCTAATGTGAATTGCAGAACGAAAATAGTCCGATTTCAATTTCCGGGAGAACCCCTTGTCACGACTCAACCCCGTAGGCCGTGACTAGTGCCCGAACTGGGCACCCAAACACATTCATAAATTCGAATAAAAAACAGATAGCTTATGCGTATACAAATATCAGACGCTGTCTCAAATTATCTCAAACACATCTCAAACACAAACATATATATATCAGAAGCCGACAAGGCTATCATATGGCGCAACGGCCCAAAACATATACAAATGCAAGCCGACAAGGCTGCCACGGCGAATGGGATCGCCCCGAACATATAACATACAAACACACCTCGTACGTAATAGGCATAACCCACATATACGTCTACGACCTCTAAATAGACCAACGAGAATCATATGACGGGACGGGGCCCCGCCGTACCCCCCGAACAAACCAATACATATGCAACGAACGGATATATACCAAAATGTGGGCTCCGAATAAGGGAGCACTCCAAACAGCATAAAAGGGTGTCCTAGATCGGCGGATCACCGAACCGTACGTCCGTACCTCGCGGGCATGAAACGCAGCCCCCGAAGAAAGGGGTCGATTTAAATATGTACTGAGTATGCAAAGCAGAAGATATAGTAAACAAATCTGAGTCATAATCGAAACAGAGGTACAGAAAGTAAGTGCATATCCAAGTACCAAAATGTTTATTTTCAAAATACAAATCATGCATAGGGCTCAGAAAATATGGTCACCCGCCCGTCATCGGCGCCATAACACAGCATAACACCAAAAAGTTTCAAATCTCCGTATCCCCGTCACACATCATAACACAGCATAACGCCATACACAAGATAACACCAAATATAAGCGGAACTGCCCTAGCGAGGGCTCGGCGAACCATAACACGACATAACACCGGAGTATAACATAGTGCGCACGACAACATAACCGGCCCGTGACTCGGCGAAAGATACAACGTAACGCACGAGCGAGTCGTGAGTAACCATATGTATAAAATCATTATCATAGACCCAAAAGATAAGTAAAATGACCATACTTGAAAATCGGAAAAATAGCCAAACCAAATTCTTTCAAAAATCATCAGGATTACAAAAAGGAGAGTCGCGGGACCCACGGACGGGTGTTTACTCATCACACGCCATAAGATCTCCTACGAACATATCTAGGCAATCCGAGCCTTTCTGTGAAAGTTACGGTCGTTCGTAGTTACGGAACTCTTTAAAAACAAAACCTTTTATGCAAAATTTGAAAATCAATTATTCCAAAGACATAAGGGCCAAAATTTTATCATATCAAGCATACGAATTCCAAGAAACAAATAAGAGTCATAAACATGCTCGGATTGCGAGAATAGAATTTCCTCGAGGCTCGTGTCATAGCCTATTTGTAACTAAGGCATGCCAAAAGAAGGAAGGATTGAGCTTTACATACCTCGATCGCTCTCGAAGCTAATCCAAACTCAAGCTAATCCCAACCTACGTCTCGGGCTCCCCAAGGTCTACACAACGTCAACGAATATCAAATATTAGCTATGAACATTTAGGCATTTAATTCCAAACTAGCACTTAATTCTACAGAAATTTGGGCAGCATTTCCCCTGTAAATAGACCAACCCCGAGAATTTAACTCGGCCAAATCAACAACAACAACACCAACAACCAACCTAGCAACATCAATAATCAATTCAAAACGAATTCTAGCATTAAATACCCTTTCTACATAATCCAACAACACTCATTACATTCAATTCAACGGCTCACATTCAAGCCGACATCAACGCTCATACATTCAAATACTAGCCCGAACCCATACCAACAATATTCAAGAACATTTTAAACAATTCATACAATGTTTCAAACATCCCAAATAATACTCCCTCTCACCCGAAACCACCCCAAAACCCGAGAACCTCAACCATAACACACTTCCAACTTCCGAATCATGATTTGCACCAACAATCCACACTCTAACAATGTCATTCCCATAAATATAGAAAATGCATTAAATGCACATAATTCTCCAAATCAGCCCATACGATTACAACATCAATCTTGAGTCATTAAACTCTTATCGTCAACATAGAATTCACAACGACAACATTCAAAATTCCAAATAGAATTAATCCATTCTCATTCACACAACATGGCCCTATATTCGGCCAACACTACACACACATATCTTGATGATTCTCATCCATCTCTTGACTCTACAACAATTAAAACATGCTAGCTAGAATTTAATTCATTACTTCTACACAACACAACACACACACACTGCCATACATCACACACACGGCTTCACCTCCAACATGCCATATTCCATGATTTTCATCCATTTTGGCATACTACAACATGCATACATCATTCATAACACATAAAACAAGATTAAATCTTACCTTTCTTTTTCAACTTCACAACTAGGCTAGGGTTTGCGATTGATGAAACGGATGGTTTGTTTGCTCCAACAACACTTCCACGTTACCTAGGGACCTCCAATTAGTGGATTTTCTTGAAGGAAATAATTTTTGGATGGCTAAATCTTGGTCTTGAAATTTGAGGGTTTGGCCGAATGGTTGTTGTGGTTGTTCTTCAACTTCTTGATTTTTTTTTCTAAGTGTAAAATGACAAGAAGATGACTTACTAGTCATCCTTTGTGCTATTATATGAGTTGCACAAGTGTCCTTGGCCCACACATGTGTTGGACCAATTAAAATTGGCCACAAAATGTGTGGGAACCACTCCAAGGCTACACGGCCAAATGGCCTAATTTGCATGATTTCCAACTTTCAATTATTCAACTTTTGGTCCCAAATTTTCCTAAATGTTCCATGCCAACAAATTCATGAACAACTTATGTCTTAAAATAAAATCGAAGGTCAAAAGTCCCGACTTTGTATCCCGGAATGGTTTTGTCCCTAACTTATCATAGTTAAACCGGATTGCCCCAACGTACAAAATACGGGATATAACATCCTCCCCCCTTTAGAACATTCGTCCTCGAATGTTAGATTAACCTTACGGGATCTTATAAGCACTCGGGGGAGTTTCTTTTATAGCAATCACACACAATTCATTCATTGATCAACATAGTCAAGTAAGGGATTTAGATTACCTGTAGGCACTGAAAACAAGTGAGGATACTTCTTCTTCATCTCCTCCGACCTTCCCGGGTCATTTTTCTCCGGTTATTGTTCCGCCATAGCACCTTAACGAAGCCACATCTTTATTCCGCAACTTTCTTACTCCGACGATCCAATATGGCTATAGGCTGCTCTTCGTACGATAGCTCCTCTGTGACCTGGATATCATCTACAGGAAATACTCTGGAGGGGTCACCAATACATTTACGAAGCATAGAAACGTGGAAAACCGGATGTACTGCTCCCAAATCAGCTGGTAAATCTAATTCATAGGCAACCTTGCCTATTTTACGGATGATCTGATAAGGCCCAATATATCTCGGACTAAGCTTTCCTTTCTTGCCGAATCTCATAACACCTTTCATAGGTGACACTTTAAGGAATACCCAATCACCAATCTGAAACTCTAAATGTCGACGGCGATTATCGCATATGATTTCGTCGACTCGGGGTCGCTAATAACCTTTCCCGAATAAGCTTCACCTTATCAATTTTCGCCGGATCATATCGGGCCAATTAACTTAGTCTCGCCAACATCGAACCAACCAATCGGTGACCTGCATTTCCTGCCATAAAGTGCCTCATATGGTGCCATCTGAATACTGGAGTGGTAGCTGTTATTGTAAGAAAATTCAACAAGTGGCAAATGATCATCCTAGCTACCCCTGAAATTAATAACACAGGCCCGCAACATATCTTCCAGCGTCTGAATAGTACGCTCGGCCTGTCCGTCAGACTGAGGATGAAATGCTGTACTAAGACTCACCTGTGTCCCCAATCTTTCCTGAAATGATCTCCAAAAATTAGCTGTAAACTGGGCACCTCTGTCGGAGATAATAGATATGGGAACTCCGTGAAGCCTCACAATCTCCTTAATATATAACCTGGCATAATCCTCAGCTGAATACGTAGTTCGGACTGGGAGGAAATGGGCTGATTTTGTCAGCTTATCAACAATAACCCATATGGAATCATACCTCTGTGGAGTGCGAGGTAAGCCTGTAATAAAGTCCATATTAATGATTTTCCACTTCCACGGTGGTATCTCCATCTCCTGCAATAATCCACCGGGTTTCTGATGCTCGATCTTAACCTGCTGGCAATTTGGGCACTGGGCGACGAACTCTGCTATGTCCCTTTTCATACCATCCCACCAGTATAAGCATCTGAGATCATGATACATCTTCGTCGACCCTGGGTGAACAGAATAACGGGCATAATATGCCTCGCCCATAACCTGTCGTCGCAGCCCTGCAACATCAGGTACACATAATCTACCCCAGTGTAATAATACTCCATTGGGTGTAATCTCGAGCGGGGTCTTCTCCTTCTCAAGGGCTGCGTCTCTGTACTGTGCCAGAATAGGATCCTCATACTGACGCCTCTTAATCTCCTCCGTAATAGAGGATTCAGCAATTCCTCGAACAGAAACCCCAATATCTCCAGAATCGACCCAAGCGGACTCAAGACTAGCCAACCGATGGATCGCGAACCATTTCCTTCTTCTCCGATGGCACGTCCGCTAGACCGCCCATAGACTTACTACCGAGTGCATCTACCACAACATTAGCTTTCCCAGATGGTATAGAATATCAACATCATAGTCTTTCGAAACTCTAACACCTCCTCTCGCCGCAAGTTCACTCTCCTTCTGCTTAAAGATGTACTGGAGGCTCTTGTGATCTGTATAAATATCAACGTGAACGCCATATAAATAATGTCTCCATATCTTCAAAGCATGAATTACTGCGGCCAGCTCCAAATCGTGTGTAGGATAATTTCTCTCGTGCTTTCTGAGCTGCCGAGAAGCATAAGCTATAACCGCCGTGCCGCATCGCACACACCCCAAACCAACACCGCAGGCATCACAATAAATCACATAACCGTCCGATCCTGGAAGGGTCGAACCGGAGCCGTAGTCAACTTCTCTTTCAAAGAATCGGAAGCCGCGTTCACAAGCATCACTCCACCGGAACTTAGCTCCCTTCGAGTCGGCCTTGTTAAAGGCGCGAAATCGAAGCAAACTTCTCTACGAATCTCCCGTAATAACCGGCCAATCCCGTAAAGCTACGTACCTCGGTGCAGGTGTCGTAGGTCTAGGCCAATTCTGCACGGCCTCAATCTTCTGGGTATCCACCCGGATGCCATCAGCTCCTATAATATGCCCCAGGAATGCCACTGAAGTCAGCCAGAATTCACATTTAGAAAATTTAGCATACAATTTCTGGTGCCGGAGTGTGCCAAGTACCGTCCTCAAATGATCTGCATGTTCTGCTTCTGATCGTGAATAAACCAGGATGTCATCAATAAATACAATCACGAACATATCTAAGAACGGTCTGAATACCCGATTCATCAGGTCCATAAATACGGCTGGAGCATTAGTCAGCCTAAAAGACATCACTTTGAATTCATAATGCCCATATCGGGTCCCGAATGCCGTCTTAGGAATATCGGCCTCTCGTGCATTCGTGCGATAGCCGACCGCGGTCTATCTTCGAGAAACACTCGGCACCCCCGCAACCGATCAAACAAATCATCAATCTTGGGGAGGAGTATTTATTCTTGATGGTTACCTTATTCACCGCCGATAATCAATACACATCCCGCGTTAGCGACCCATTCTTCTTCCTCACAAACAATACCGGCGCTCCCCAGGGTGATGTGCTGGGTGTTATGTCCCGTATCTTTACATAGGGACATTATAAAGCTAAGTGCGACAAGTTAAAGACAAAGCGGTTTTAGGGTTCCCGGTAAGGGTTTTCACCTCCCGATTTCGTTTCTATGCACAAGTTGCCTATGGATTTCGTTTGGTATAAGAGAATTATTGGATAATAAGGATTAATTAACCAAGATTGGATGACTAAGTGAGATTAAGAACTTAATTACATCATTAGTGAGCCTAAGTGGCGTGGCGGGCCCCACTTGTGGTTTGGCCAACTCTTATTGGCTAAGAACTTGGGTGGGACACATGTCAACTTTGTGGACTGCATATATAAGGAGGATTGCTGATTCATAGTTCAATTAAACTTTCATTTCTACATTACAAAGTTGGAGAAAGTTAGTGA
>NW_026721274.1:0-8831 GCF_029784015.1 Lycium ferocissimum
TTTATAAGTATGGCGTGCTTCATACCGATAAACGAGGACTCTACTAGGACACGACTCGTAGACACTCCCTAGACCGAACCGCTCGATACCACTTTGTCACACCTGCCAGGGCGCTGACAGGCACCCGACCCCTCGGTCGGAATGCCGACTGGGCTAACCTGAACTAGATAACATAATCATAATGGACTTGGAATAACTTAGCATAAAGCCTTAGCGGCACCTGCATTCAGGAAAACCCAAACTGAACAGTAGACAACATCACCTACATATACATGTAATGAAAGTACGCGTGCCGACGAGGCAGCCACTAAACAATATCATAAGTCAGTAGGCCCATTTAATATAACATAATTCTCACGACCAAACACCAACAGACTACACAGGGTCTACGAGCCTCTAAGAGTAGGAAACATCATCCTCATAAAAGGTCGAGACTACACGTCCACCGACATATCCAAAACATAAACAGTAACCATGTAGTCATAATCATAAACCAAAATAGGCAAGTCCGGTGAATGGCACTTGGCCGGCAGCCGACGATGCACCTATCACGCGCGCGTCTTCGCAAACCCGTCCTAACATACGGCACGAGATGCAGTCCAAAAATGGAACCGTCGATACCGAAAATATGTACCGAGTATGTAAGGCGAGATGAAATATGGTAATGAAACAAGACATAACCATAAGATAAGAAAAACGAAAGACATTGGCTAAAAGCACTTAATATGCAATGCATGATAAAACCATTTTTCATATGTAATATAGTGTGTGTATATGTTTATATATATATATATATATATAACGTACCCGGCCCTAGAGGGACTCGGTGAGATATCGTACCTGACCCTTTCAGGACTCGGTAAATAAGCATCATCATCATATCCTCCCGCGTCCGGGTATCCCGCGTCCGGTAAAACTTCATATCATTTTCATCATCATAACGTACCCTAGCTTTTCCGACTCGGTAAACATACCCAACTCGGTTAGTGATTGCACATCTACGTGTCATACTGATCGACTATAGCGCGGCTCGGTAAGTAAAATAGTGTAAATATATATATATATATCAATGCATGCGAGTTCAACAAATAGACATGGGCCTTTCGGAGTGACGTAAGATCGTGACCTCCGAATTAGTTATGGAATGTATATCGAGGCCGAAAGGACAATCAATAATAGTTATGATATAAATAAACAAGCATAAGGATTATACGTGACATTTGGTGGAATTTAACAAGGGTCAAGGAATGTGCACTAACGTACTTTTGGTCATAATCAATAAGCTCTTTATAGAGAAAATCGTATAAAATATACTTTTCCATAAAATCAGTAAATCTTGTAAAACATGGCTTTTCTCAAAATCCAGCTTTCTTATAAAAACGTATCCTTTCTTTGTAAAACTTCGGACGGTTCGAATGGAGGAGAATGCATGCTCAATAGCTCTAAGACTCATGCCAAGGAAATCGTACGCCTAAACCTTACATACCCGTTCGCTCGCCTCGCTAATCCCGACTTGCTCCCTTATTCCACCGATCGTCCCTTCGTCCCAAAACCTATATCGACAAATACTTCCTTTAGTCAATTTCGTAGATTCCGTAGATTCAACTTATCCAAATCCTATTGTCACGACCCGAGCTACGGGCCATGACGGGTATCCGGGGCTAACCACCGAACACCACTCGTTCCGTTACCTATATACCTTCATTCGTAATATCGCTCAAATTCGTGGAAATATATATATCATCATTTGAAACATAATTACTTTTATAAACATAAGCCCTTCGGCTATCAAAATAATATATATATATATATATATACTGTCACGACCCAACCCCGTAGGCCGTGACTAGTACCGAGCTGGACACTCGCATACACCTGTTAGCTATAATCAATTAGAAACTGAACATAATATGGTAATTCATAGGAACAATACGTCATCTCAAAACTATCATATAAATATACTAAGACAACCTGCCTCCTGTGGAGTCACAACTATCAACAGATAACATCATACATAAGCCGACAAGGCTATCTAGCGTACGGGATCGTCCCAACTATATATACACGCAAGCGACAAGGCCGCCACTACATACAACATCCCAAAACATATATATACGCAAGCCGACAAGGCTGCCACTACGAAAGGGAACGTCCCAAAACACAAGTCATGCTAACATAGCTGAACGACATCTATATACAACCCACACATATGTCTACAGACCTCTAAGAGTAACAACAGTGACATATGACGGGACAGGGCCCCGCCGTACCCCTGGATAACCACATATATACAACAAAAGGATCTGTACCAAAAATCTAGGCTCCGGGACAAGGGAGCACTCCAAGATAGCTGAATAGATATCCTAAGCCGGCGGACCACCAAAACGAGCGTCCGTACCGCGGCATGAAACGCAGCCCCCCCGAAGAAAGCGGGGCCGCACGAGATACGTACCGAGTATATAAAGCATGAAATACAATAAGAAAGATCATAACTAAAGTAGGGGATTCAAGACAAGTATAATAGTCAAGAAGTCACTGTACCTGTACCTTACGAATGAAATCATACATATCATTATCATATACCGTACCCGGCCCATTATGGGACTCGGTGAATAAAGTCGTGTACACGTATACCGTACCCGGCCCATCATGGGACTCGGTGCCATATCATATCATCGTATCATCATATCATTATATCATCATATCATCATGTAGCGTACCCGGCCCTCTAGTGAGGGGCTCGGTGGATAATGTAGTAAAATGTGCGTGATAACATACCCGGCCCGGGACTCGGTGAAAGATATAATAACAGTATGCACGAGCAGAGTAGTGAGCAACCATATGCAAACTAAATCATCATCTGAGACTCAGTAGATAAGTAGACTAACTACACTCGGGTATTAAGACAATAGTCATGTTAAATTCTCTCTAAATGTCATTATGAACCATATTAAGTAAAGTCTCAGGGATCATAGACATGTATCAAATTAATACGAGACAGCTTATGAAAGTTAAGGGCATTAGTCATTACAGAGCCTTTTAAGAATAGGACTATTATGCATCATTTACTATCCAATCATATAAGATACTCGAGGGAAGTAGCTCGACTATTCTAAGAGTTCTAACATCAAGAAGTGAATAAGAATCATAAATCATGCTCGGAACCTATGAATAGAATTACCCCAAAGCTCATATCGTACATTACTTTCGTCTAGGACATGCCAAAAGAAAGAAGGGATAAGATTTACATACCTTTAGCGTTTACTCGCAACACAACACGTATACGCTGCCCAATAGTACCTCAACCTATATTAAGACGTCAAGAACTACAGTTAAGCTACGGGGAGATTCAAAACGTATTCTAACGTTAGTAACTCCTTTCTAGATAATTAGATGACGTTTCCCTTAAATTCAAACCAACCACATACAACCAAGCCAACATCAATAACCATACGTTCAAGTGCCAACCTGAGACTATTCAAACAAGACTCGAGAACACTCCGGACAGCCCGCACAATATTCCAAACAACCCATATTCATAACATTCGATAACAATCCACATACGGCTACTACATATTCAAGTTACTCTTAATGATCCATAGTCGTAACATTTTCATCTACACAACTCTACAACAGCCCAACCAACACACAATACAACATATAATCTTAATTACCATTAATCTTCCAAGCTCAACAAGAACAACAACAACACATTAGATAGCCCCTAACTAGTAACGTAAGGATGCCCGATAGCTTCACGAATGTCTACGGACATGCCAAACAAACCATTTACGTTTATTATACATTCTTTAACACATTCTTTTCATCCAAATTCATGAACTATACCAACAACCACACGTTAACAACATTATTCATTTAAATGCAAGAAACTATACTAACACCATATTAACTTCTACAACAGCCCACAAACAATTACAACTTCAACTCGAACCATTTAATACCTTCATTCTCATCATAAAATTCATAACAACAACAACCAAAATACTAAGTAAAATCAATTCGCCATCTCCTACACAAAATAGTCCCTACACGGGTTCAACACCAACATACATAATTCCATGAATTTCATCCATAACTACAAATTACAACACGCTCAAATCACCCTTAATACATGTAAAAGAAGATTAAACCTTACCTTAACACTTGACTTCTCAACTTGGCTAGAATTTATGAATTGAAATAATACTTGTTCTTGCTACCCTAGGATCATTCCCACGTTGCTATGCACCTTCCAAAGGGGTGAAATACCTTGAAGAAAACTGATTTTTAATCACCAAGTTTGGAGCTCTCCATGGTTAGCCATGGCCTAGAGCTCCTCTCTCTATCTCTAAGCTTTTCTTTTTCGGTTGAAGATGATAAATGGCTTCATTAGTCATCAATTTGACTTAAATATGATGCTTACAATTTGGACACATGTCCCACTCATGGATTGAGCCAATCAAATTTGGCCATGCCATGGGTGGGGCCCACACGGCCACTAATGGCCAATTAATGAATAATTAGATTTTTAATCCCCACTTAATAATCTAATCATGGTTAATTAACCCCTAATCTTCATTAATATTTCCATACCAATTAAAATTTATAAGCAACTTGTGCATTAAAATAAAAATCGGAGGTTAAAAGTCTCTACCTCGTATCCCAAAATAGTCTTGTCCTTAAACTTATCGCGATTAGCTTAAAATATCCCAATGTACAAAAATATGGGATATAACATCCTTCCCCCCTTTAGAACATTCATCCTCGAATGTTATACTAGTCTCACAAGGTCTTATAGAGACTTCGGGGGAGTCTCCTTTATAGCTATCACATATAGTTCATTTATCAATCAACATAACCAATTTAGGAGTTTAGATTACCTGTAGGCATAGGAAACAAGTAGGGATACTTATTCTTCATCTCCTCTTTGGCTTCCCAGGTCATCTCTTCCCGATTATTATTTCACCACAATACTTTGACGGAAGCCACATCTTTAGTATGCAACCTTCTCACTTGGCGATTAAGTATAACTATAGGGTCCTCCTCATAAGATAGCTCCTCCATTATCTGGGCATCATCCACGGGGAATACTCTGGAAGGATCACCAATACATTTGCGAAGCATAGATACGTGAAAGACTGGGTGCACTGCTTCCAAATCAGATGGTAGGTCTAATTCATAGGCAACCTTGCCTACTTTACGAATAATCTGATAAGGCCCAATATACCTCGGGCTAAGCTTCCCTCTCTTACCGAATCTCATTACACCCTTTATGGGTGACACCTTCAAGAATACCCGATCACCAATTTGGAACTCTAAGTGTCGACGTAGATGCATATGACTTCTGTCGACTCTGAGATGCTAATAACCTTTCCCGAATAAGCTTCACTTTATCAACAGCTTGCTGAATCATATCTGGGCCGATTAACTTGGTCTCCCCAACATCAAACCAGCCAATAGGTGACCTGCACTTCCTGCCATATAAAGCCTCATATAGTGCCATCTGAATACTAAAATGGTAGCTATTATTTTAAGCAAACTCAATAAGTGGCAATTGATCATCCCAGCTACCTCTGAAGTCAATAATACAGGCCCGCAACATACCTTCTAGCATCTGAATAGTACGCTCGATTTATCCGTCAGTCTGAGGGTGAAATGCTGTGTGCTAAGACTCACCTGTGTCCCCAATACCTTCTGGAATGATCTCCAGAAGTTAGCTGTAAACTGAGCTCCTCTGTCTGAGATAATAGATGTGGGAACCCCATGAAGTCTCACTGTCTCTTTGATATATAACTTTGCATAGTCCTCAACTAAACAGGTAGTCCTGATTGGGAGAAAATGGGCTGATTTTGTCAGCCTATTCACAATAACCCATATAGAGTCATACTTCCGTGGAGTGCGAGGTAAGCCTGTAACGAAGTCCATATTCGGAATCCTCACCATGTATTACTTTCGCTCTTTAAAAGACTTTAACTGTCACTTTACTTTTTAGCTCTTTAATCTCAATCCTTAGAGTTGGCTATCAAGTAGAGCTGGAGTTCCCTTATATTATAACTTTACGTAGCTGCTCCGTGCTCTGTCTATCATTCGCTGGTATAATTCTGAAAGAATTTTTTTTTGACATACAAATTCACTATCTTCTAGTAACCAGCTAGTTCTGATCGTCTCACTTAAACCATTCTATAATTCCCTTAATCCAACTTGTACCACTCTAGGCACATTATCTCGTGTCACTTCTTTATCTTTAATTCAACTCTTTGATTTTCTCATTTCCTACCATAGGAGATTTTCTATTCCTTCTCCTTTGTTACTTATAAGTCGCAATATCATTAGCGAATAACTCTATAGCCAACATCTTAGCCTTTAATCCAGTATAGCATTGCCATCCTTGATAATATCTCTTAAGTTACTCGTTACCATTCTCTTGTCGTATTCTTTCTGTTTCCACAAGCACCCACTTTCTAATTTCATATTATTCAAGATCTTTACAAAAATTTCTCAACACTGTCTCAAATACCCTCCTGACTTCTGTCCATTTATCGCTGGCTCTCGGATCTTACTAAATTGTTTCAGCAAGAGATCTTACTTGAAGCTCCAACATCCATATCAAATATATTGCAGTGTCAATTGTTTCCATCTCATACTTGCATTTCTCTTACCCGCTTCCCCCCTTAAGGGTGTACTTATACCATTATCCGTTTATATTCTGCTTTATGTCCCTATTTCTAATCTCAAATTCATCTGATCCTTTTTTCAATTCGCTTGGTATACTGTACCATATCCACATCCTTTCCTTATGATGTATAACTTTGACTGTCTACGTACGAAACCTTACCAAAATCACGAAGCGACGAGAACCTTTCTATATATAGTACAAAATCTCATCTGGTAATCTGTACTCGAGTAATGCGACCAATGTAGCAACTCATCCAAGGCCACATTCCACTTACTCCAATCAATAATTAGTTAGTACTTGTAGTCGTTCCAAATTTTCTTGTAACATTATCTTTATCCCGACCTATATCATCTGTTTTCTATAATAAATTTACAATACATCATTTGCTCCTTAAGCCTACCGTCTTTGTCCTTTAAGGATTCCACTATTTTCGAGGTGAAGTCGTGTATTCGCGGTACTCCTTTATGCCTTGTGCCCTTTTATCCTTATAGTGTACCCTGTACCGACTTCTAACTTACTCAAAATCATATCAAGTTCATCTAAGCGACAATCTTATTTTTAACCTTGTCGTTGTACTATACCTTTAAGTTCATAACTATATACTTCCCTTTTGTTCTATACTCGTACTCAATTAATTACGTCTATCTTGGGTACTTCCTTTAGTATCTCTTACCATTTCTCCAGTCTATGTCCATCCTTCTTTTCTGCGCACAAGGAATCTTATGCTACCTCCGTATCCTTCGGAACACATTACTTCCACATAATCCTTTTCTCATTTTCAAACGTATCTTGTTCATCTATGTTTATTCTTATCATACCAGTCATTTCCTAGCACTCATTCTACCTCGTTGCTCATCTTTCTACAACTTGGTCTTTCACAGTTCCGTCACTTTTAGTACTCGTATTGATACAAGACCAATTCCATCGAGCTTCATGAAAATGGAGTCTTTGAAGATCATGGGAGGTCCACATAGGATGGCCTTCAAGATATGGGAGATAGCTTGGATGGAAGGCTTTAAGAGTCCAAGTCCCAAGGCTTGCCTCTTAAAGTGGCTACAATTGCAAGCTTGGGTGATTCAAGGTCGGAAGATGGCTACTTGCGCAAAAGGGCTATTTGTGCAAGTGGCTACTTTGCGCAAGGAGGGTTATGATTGCAAGAAGGCCATGCATGCAAGGTTTATTGGAGGGTCATCTATGCAAGGAGGGACGTGTTTGGCCATTGAAAGCCAATCCTTGAATTGAAGACTACACTAAGAAGACTAGCCAAACAAGGCCCTTACTTCATTAAGGGTAGCATTGTAATTGCCTATTAGTCTTCTTTACTTAGCTTGTATATATAGCTTGTCTTTCATTTCATTTAGGGACTTTTGATGAATTATGAATATTTTTGAGTGTTTTTAGGGTTATCTCTAGAGAGAGAAACTTGTGAGAGGCCTTTGGTAGGCTCTTGTTGATTATTGATTGTGAGAGGATTGGTTGCTTGGGAATTCAATTCCCTCGAGGTCATCCTAAGAGGTTGGTGCTATCTAGAGTGTAATTAGGAGGTCTTGGTTATTGAAGAACCTTGGTTGCCTAATTGTGCCTATTTTTGTGTCAATCTATCTATCTTTCTTTTCCTTTTGTTTATCTTTTTTAATTTCTCGTTTCCGCGTATCCGTTATTGTATCAATTGGTATCAGAGCTTGGATTAGATTTGTTCTATCAAATCTAGCCTAGGGTTTGTTGCTTAAAAAAAAATTGTTTCCAATCCATGTTTGTTGTTGATTCTAGTGTTAAATTTGAGTTCCTTAGAGCTTGTGGTTTCAAAGCCGAAGTTTTGAGTCATTCCAAGTTGTTTTGAGAATTTCACCATTGTTGAGTTGAAGAACTTGAAGTGGGTCTTGTTGATGGGGGAAATTGGAACTTGAAACCTATTGGGCTTTGTTCTACAAGTGAAGGGGAGCCTAGATCTGAAAATTGGAGTGAAAACAAGTTGATTTGAAGATAGTTGAAATTTGGGTGTTCATAGTGTTCTTGAGCAACCTTCAAATCTTCATAGGGAAGAAGATGACTAAAAGTTGCATTTAATCCAAGTATTTTTCCCAAAGTTGTGAAAAGTTGTTTTTCTACCCCAAAAAGGAAAATACTAGGTTGTGTGGGTCCAACAAGTCAAGGA
>NW_026721275.1:0-13613 GCF_029784015.1 Lycium ferocissimum
TACTTTTATTTCCCTTTTCATACACCTAATAATATTTCCACGACACACATTACAACAATCGAAAATGACTTCCCCGAACTTTCCGCCTTTGTCTCAAATATCCGAAAGTGCAAATGCGAGGGTAACACGGGGACAGGAGGTTCCGGTAGTCGAGCACCCATACCTTGGTTTCCCGGAGTCCCATCCGGGAGTGTTATCGTGCTACGGTGCTTGTTTTTCTGGGCCGCCAGGGCCACGTTAGAGAGAGTTCGTGGAGTAGTTCGGTGCGGGCCCCCCCACCGAGGCCGGCTTCGGTTCATCTTCCTCTTCGAGCTAGCGCCCTGGGGCGGGTATCCGACACCGGCGGGCCGCGAGGCCGGGGGGAGCTGGCCCTAGCGGTCCCTCGAACCGCATATATCCCTCGCTACCGGAGATCGGGAGGCATCACCAAAGTGGTTCTGTGATATTATTGATCTTCTCTCGAGAGTATATGCATTGAAGACCCGGCTCCACTTTATCGTATATTTCTCCCTTGTCGCTAGTAGAATTTGGGAGAAACCTGAACCGATAGAACGTTCGAGGTGCTACCCCCCGAGGGGATTCCGTTATAAAGGGGTATAAGAGATTGTTCGGAATTATACGTGGCCGGCACTAAAGGCATCGATAGACGGATATGACCAAATTCGATGTTATTACGGGTATGGTTTGGCAGCTTCTTGTTATGCTAACGTCGATCGTAAAGAATAGTTCGCTTCAATTTCCAGGAGAACCGATTATGAGTGTACTGGAAATAATCATCGCCGAGGGTAAGTTTATTTCATACCTCAAGGCAAGGAAGATGGTTCGAAAGGGTTATATTTATATCTAGTTCGTGTACAGATTTAAAAAACAGAGGCACCGACCTCCATCTCCCGATAGTAATGAATTTCCGATGTATTCCCGAGAACTTCCGTGTCTTCCTCCCGAGCGGAGATGTAGTTCACTATAGATATGCGTAACTCCCTATATCTATTCCTCCGTACGGGGTAAACGCAACGGAGGTGGAAAGAGCGGGAAAGGGAAGCATTTGAGGATTTGTTGGAGAAGGGCTTACGTGGAGCCCGACACATTACCTTGGAGAGCGCGGTATTGTTCGTGAGGAAAAGAAAGATGGAGTCGGCTATCGGATGTGTATTGATTATGAGCGAAATTTGAAACAGGTAACTATAAAGAATAAATATCCACTTCGAGTTGATGATTTGTTTGATCGGTTGCGGGGGTACTAAGTGTTTCTCGAGACGGACTGCGGTCGGGCTACCACCGAGTGCGGGTAAGAGAGGCGGATATTCCAAAGACTACATTTAGGACCCCGTCTGATGGTATGAGTTTAGGTGATGTCATTTGGGCATTGATACTCGACGTGTTTATGGATGCGATGAATGAGTATTCAAACCACCGTTCCTAGATATGTTCGTGATTGTATTTATTGATGATATTGGTCTATTCACGATCGGAAGAAGACATGCGAATCATGCGAGAGCGGTACCCAGGGTCTTCGGCACAGTTGTATGCTAAATTCTCCCAATCTTGAATTAAGTTCAGCTTCGGTAGCATTCTTGGGACATATTATTGGGGCGTGGCATCCCGGTGGATACCCGCAAGATCGAGGCCGTAAAAGAGGTGGCTAGACCTCTGACACCTGCGAGGTACGTAGTTTTCGGGATTAGCAGATATTGGTAGGTTCGTGGAGCGTTTGCCGATTTCGCCTTTAACGAGGTTAACTCGTAAGGCAACTAAGTTCAGTTGAACCGATAAGCTCGTGGAAGCCTTCAGTTCACCTAAAAGAAAAGTGACACATTGCGTCCGCTCTCCGACTTCTTTAAAGGGACCGATGGTTATGTCATTTATCGTGATGCTTAGGTGTTGGGTTAGGTTGTGTATTAATGCAGCATGGCAGAGTTATAGCCTATGTGTTATATCCCGTATTTTGTACGTTGGGACATTCCGAGCTAACCACGAAAAGTTAAGGACAAGACTATTCCGGGATACGAGGTTGAGAATTTTGACCTTCGATTTTATTTTAAGGCATAAGTCGCTTGTGATTTTATTGGCATGGAATATTAAGGAAAATTTGGGGTTAAAAGTGAATTATTGGAAGATAATTATTTTCATGAAATAGCCCCATAAGGCCATGTGGCCGTGTGTATGGTGTGGGTCCCTCCCACAAAACTTGGCCAAATTTAATTAGTTCAAGTTATGAGTGGTACATGTGTGCACTTTATATTTGTTGGGGCTTTTTATATATATATAGAGGATGGATGACTAGCAACATATTATTCATCTTTTCCAATTCAAGAAAGTTGAAGAAACATAGAGAAAAAAAGGGGGACCATGTTCGGCCAAGACAAGCAAAAATTGAGGGCCAAAAATCTTGATCAAAAAAATTATTTCTTCTAGGCTTTCAACTAATTGGAAGGTCCTAAACAACATGAAGTGGTTGTTGGAGCAAACAAATCCTTTGTTCTTGCAATTCTCAACCCTAGCCAAGTTGAAGAACAAAGTGGAAAAAGGTGAGGTTTAATCTTCCTTACATGTTTTATAGGTGTTTGTGCATGTTGTAGAGTGTAGAAATGAATGAAATTCATGAAAATATGGATGTTGATGTTGAACTGTGCATGTTGATGTTGGACCGTGACTAGGGGTTGTTTGGTGTACAAGGAATGGACTAATGTTATTTAGTATTTTGGTTGTTGTTGTTATGAATTCTATGTTGAACATGATGGTTTAATGATTCAAATTGTAGTTGTAATCATTTATGGGCTGTTTTAGGAGCTAATGTGATTTCAATATGATTTCTTGTATTTAGGAGAATAATGTGGATTATTGATGTAGTTTATGAACTTGGGAGAAAGAAGTGTGTTGTTGTTGTTCTTCTTGAATTTGGAAGGTTTCGGGTGATGTTGTAAGTTGGTTGGGCCGTTTGAATATTGTGTGGATTGTTTGAAATGTTCTTGAGTTTTGTTTGAATGGTTTCGGATTGGTATTTGAATGTATGAGCATGGAAGTTGGCTTAATGGTATGTGGTGATTTGAATATAAATGGAATGTTGTCGAATTATGTAGAAAAGAGTTATTGACGTTAGAATGCATTTTGAATTAATTGTTGATGTTGTTAAATATTGTTGTTGGTATTGTTGTTGAAGATTTGGCGAGTTGAATTCTCGGGGTTGTTGAGTTTACGGAAATGCTTTGCCCAATTTGAGATCAAGTGGTAGCTTAGAATCGGATTCCTAAGTGCCTATGGCTAATGTTTGATATCTAATGACATTGTTGTAGATTTGAGAAGCCGAGACTTGAGTTTGGATTAGCTTAGGAAGCGGACAAGGGATGTAAAGTTAACCTTTCTCTCTTTTGGCATGTCGTAGTTGTAAGTGGGTACAAGCTACTGAGCTTCGGGATAACTCTATTCTTGCGATTCGAGTATGTCTACGATTCTTGTTTACTTTTTAACTTTGACATTCGTAAGGTAATTGAATAATGGCCCTTATGTCTTTGGAACAATTGGTTTTGAAATGTTGCGTAAAAAGTTTTGTTCTTAAAAGGGTTCTACGTCGAAAAAGGTCATAACTTTCGTAAACGAAACCGGATCGCCTCGATATGCTCGTAGAGACTTCGTAGCATATTATGATCATACCTTCCATGGCGGGCTCGGATTGGGTTGACGCTCGTCCGTGGGTCCCGCGACTTTTCTTTGTACGGTCTAATGACTTTTGAAAGGACTTGCATGACTATCGTCTTAACCCTCGGCGTCGATTACTTACTTCACCTATTGAGTCTGCAATGATGATTATGTTCTCGGTTTCCATAAGCTACTTCATATGGTTTTGAAACGTACCTATGATTTCTAAAGTTATATTTGATATGTTCCCGAGTGACATTCGGGGAAAACTTGATTTGACTACTTTCTTGGGTTTAAATGATAGTTCGATTTGACTATTCTATGGAGTTTTTGAAAATGTTTTAAGCTACATATAGTCTCCCACGACTCTGCTCGTGCATGTGGTTGCTATATCTTTCGCCGAGTCCCAGGCCGGTTTTGTTATCGTGCGCACTATGTTATATTCCGGTGTTATGCTATGTTACGGTTCACCGAGCTTCCGCTAGGCGGGTTCCGTTTATATTTGGTGTTATCTTGTGTTATGGCGTTATCTTTGTGTTATGATATTATGATGTGTGTTCACGGAGATATGAAACCTTGGTGTTATCTTGTGTTATGGCGCCAACGACGGGCAGGCGACCATATTCTAAGAGCCCATGCATGATTTGTGTTTTAATGAGTAAGCATTTTGGTATTTTGGATATTGCATTTACTTTCTGTATCTCTTGTACTGATTATGATCCAATTTCATTTTTTTCTTGCTTTGCGTACTTAGTACATATTCGTAAATCGACCCGCTTTCTTCGGGGGCTACGTTTTATGCCGCGGTTGTGTACATATACTTGTTTGGATGATCCTTTGACTTAGGATTTTCATTGGTATTTTGGAGCGCTCCCTTGTTCCGGAGCCTATGTTTGGGTACAGACTCTTTCGATGCATATGTATATGACTATTCATGGGTACGGCGGGGCCCTGTCCCGTCATGTGATTCTCGTTATTACTTTAGAGGTCTGAGACATATGTGTGGGTATGGGTTGCCACTGTTCAGTTATGTCTGTGTGATTTGTGTTTTGGATGTCCCCCCGTATTCTGATAGCCTTGCTGGCTTATATGTGATATCATTTGGTGAAAGTTGTGACAGTGATGTGTATATATGTATTTGTGACAGATTTGGGGTGACGTTTCTTTTACTGTATGTATAAGGTCGATTATGTATATGTATGATCCGCTAGTTTAATCTTTCTATATGTATAATAAGTTTGTACGCCGATTATGGTTAATGGGTGTATACGGGTGCCTAGCTCGGGCACTAGTCGCGGCCTACGGGGTTGGGTCGTGACAAAAGTGGTATCGGAAACGGTTCGTCCTCGGATTGTCTACGGACCGTATTTGGCGAGTCTTGTTTATGGTGTGAAGCCGGCCCACTTATAAGGAGGCTGCGGGGCATTTAGGAATCGGTGACCCACTCGTCTTAGATCGTGCGATAGAGCCAAGTCATAGGAAATGAGATTATTATACTAACTTTTGATTTCAGCGGAAGGACGACCTCGACAGAAGAAAGCGATTGACGATATTGGAAGTTACAAAGCATGCAGGTAAGCTAAGGTACGAAAGGTGTATGTCGGATAAGGTATTGAAGTATGATCGAAATGTAAAGTTGAAAAATTGGAAAGCGAACAGGAAAGTGTAACAGGTGCAGATCGAATTGAACATACGAGGTAAGCCCATCATTTTCATCGATGTTAATATTGGGAGCCTGTGTGGGCACGCTTTGATATGATATGTATATATATATGTTATTTTTGTGAGCCATTGTTGGTATTTCTTGTGTACAGGTTTTGAGATAGTAAGAAATATAGAGGAAACTCTGCCGAAATTTTTCCAGGAAATAAAACAAGAATGAGGTATGGGTTGTAATATGCCTTGAAAGGTCGTGTCAATAGCAAAGATAGAATTTGACTAAGTTGCAAGTACGGCTGACCTTGAAAAATAAGTTAACTACTGACTTGGCGGTAATGGTAATTAGGAGGTCGATATCGACATGGTAAAAAGAATTTGAAAAAGGTTTGTAATATTAGGGGATGAGTTAGAAGAGACTGGCAAATCTTGATAGAGTGTTACATTAAGGTACTAATTGAATTGATAAGCGAGGATGAAGTATGACGTACTTATTTTAGAAAAACAATAGTATGATTAAGACAAGAACACGGAGGAAAAAGAATTGCGGCGGATATGAATGTATGGATAATACGACTTGTGAGATATTAAGGTTAAGTGTTATACTATATTAGTGTCACGATATAACAAGGATTGTTACTAAAAATAGGCACCCAAACACACACAGTCTAACGAGATACACACGGATGGCTTATATATATACGGATATCAAACACTATCTCAAATTATATCAAACACGTCCGGGTGTATAACGGAACATCTGTGTTTCAAATTATATATAATTTTCAAAAAAAATTCGGCGGAGATTTCCTTTGTTTTACGGACTATCCCACAAAATAACTTTTGTTCACGCGAGAAAATACCAACAAAGGCCACACGGGGCCAACAAAACAACACATATACATATGCGGGCCGACAAGGCCGCCACGCGCGAATGGGATCGGACTTAATTTTACAAACATTTTTTTTAAATAGGCCTACCCTTCCACGTATGTCACGGACCTCTCCAGACACTTATGACGGACGGGGGCCCCGCCGTGCCCCCTAAACAAACATATTACATATGCCACGAACAAATATATACCAAATCTTTCTTACGGGAACAGGGCACCGAACTTTTCGATGAAAATCTCTTGGCGGATCACCAAAATCATTCTTTACTGAACGGGCATGAAGCGACCCAGAAGGAAGGGGTCGATACGAAATATGTCTTGAGCATGTAAAGCATGGAGATACCATAGGACAAATCATCAAACGAGATGGACGGAAAGTAGCATAATAACGAAGAAAATCATAACACTTGCTTTTGAAACATAAGTCATACGTATCAATTTCATACTCAGCTCGTCATGGGAATGGGAAACAAGATCAGAAAATCATCTCGTACATATGCATAGACATATCGTGCCCCGGCCCTTTAATGAGGGACGCAGTGAGTAAAATAATCATATCATATACATATAATACATACATATAACGTGCCCCCGACCCCTCTCTGAGGGGCGCGGTGAATGAAGTCATCATATGCCATCTGGCCACCTCCCGTATTATCATATCATAATCATATCATATAACATGCCCCGGCCTTCTAGTGAGGGGCGCGGTGAATCATCCGAGAATCGTGCACAAATACATGGATTGGCCCGGGACGCGGTGAAAAGATCATAATAGCTCGCACGAACGAGTAGTGAGGAATCACATACACAAATCATCATCACGGAGAAAACAACATTCTTTAATAAAACGAAACCTCATTTAAAAGCTAAATAACAGTCAAGTCAAGTTCCTTCCGAAAATCATTCGAGAACACATCAAGT
Organism: Lycium ferocissimum; assembly: GCF_029784015.1. Classification (NCBI taxonomy): domain Eukaryota; kingdom Viridiplantae; phylum Streptophyta; class Magnoliopsida; order Solanales; family Solanaceae; genus Lycium; species Lycium ferocissimum. The sequence goes on from NW_026721275.1 coordinate 7,110, forward strand.
ATCACTTTTAGAAATTGTAGGTACGTGTCAAGATCATTTTGACATGCTTGTGGGAATCAAAAACATAGTCGTCCTTACAAACTAAATAAAATAGTCTAAGCGAACTACTATTTCCCAGAACCAAGACACTAGTCAAATCTAATTTTTCTTTAGAATGCTACTCGGGAACATATTAATCCGAACTTCCGAAACCACAGCTATTCATCAAATCATATACATAAGATCCTTATCATAAAAAAAAAAAAAGGATAAGTAAAATGGTCGTACTTGCAATCGGGATCATAGTCGTATCATATTCTTTCAAAAGTCGTCAAGTGCATAAGAAAAGTCATGTGACCCACGAACGGGTGTCGACCCGGCGAGACCAAGCCATGGAAAACATAACCTTCATACATCATGGAATCATTTTTGAGCATATCGAAGCGATCCGGACAAATAGGGAAGTTACGGACTTTCGTAGTTTTGAAAATCATTTAGGAACAAAATTCTTTTAAAAACCAAACCTTTTATACAACCTTTTAACTTAGCCATACAAAAGACATACGGGTCAATATTTTATCATATCAAACATACGAAAACTAAAACAAAGAAGAATCACGAACATGATCGGATCGCGAGTAGAATTTCCTCGAGGCTCGTATCATCGCCTAATTACGACTAGGCATGCCAAAAAGAAAGAAAGGTTCGCTTTACATACCTCAAACGCTCTCCAAAATTATCAAACTCAAGCTAAATCCAACCTACGATTCGGGCTCCCCCATGATATATAAACAAGTCATAAATGCCAAACGTTAGCTAAAGATGTTTTTGGGCATTAAATTGTTACATCGCCCTTAATTCTACGAAATTTAGCAGCATTTTGTAGAATAGGCTACCCGAGAATTTAACTCGGCCAAATCAATCAACAACAACATCAATAACCAACCTAGCAATATCAACAACCAATCCGAAAGGTAATTCAACATTAATAACTCTCTTTTCCATCATTCAACAACATTCATATAAATTCAATTCAACGACTTACCTTCAAGCCAACATCGACGCTTATACATTCAACATACTAACCCGAACCATGCCAACAATATTTAAAGACATTCTAAGCAATTCATATAACATTTTCAACAACCCAAATTTTTCTCCAAGCTACCCGAATTGACCCCTAAACCGAGAACCTCACTTTAACCCATTCCTATTTCCAAATCATGATTTGCATCCACAATTCAAATTCTACAATGCTATTCTCATCAATATATAAATTACATAAAATGCACAATATCCTCCAAATCAGTCCTTAACAACTACAACATCAATTTGAGTCATTAAACATTCATTTCCACATAGAATTCATAACGACGACTAAAACATTAAGCAATATTAATTCGTTCATTGTCGTATAATGTGACCCATTTTTCGCTGACACACCAATATACACATATGGATGATTCTGTGTTCTTCACCTTACAATGATCATGTAAACTAACTAGACATTAATTCATCACTCCAACATAACAGACACACCAAGTTTCACACGCCCACCCTGTACATATGGCCTCAACTTCAACATACTTTATTTCATGATTTTCATCCATATTAACATACTACAACATACATACAACCTTTATAACATACTAAACATAATCAATTCTTACCTTTCCTCTTCAATTCCACCATAGGCTAGGGTTTCCAAAGACGAAAACTAGCGGGTTGATCGCTCCAACGACGCTTCCACGCTACTTAGGGACCTCAAAATAGTGGGTTTGTACCAAGGGAATAATTTTAGAAGAGCTTGAATGGAAGTTGGTTTTTCAAGCCCTTGGCCGAGAGCCTCTTAGTCTTCAACTCTTGGTTCCTTTTTTTTTTTCTAAGTGTTAAATGAAAGAATGAACTAGTGGTCATCTTTTAAGTCTCCACAATAGTTGCACAAGTGCATATGGCCCACACCAATGTGTTGTTCCAATTAAAATTGAACACAAAATGGGTGGGCCAACCACCTTCTTTGTGCCACATCATGAGAAAATGGATGATTTCCATCTTTCAATTATATCACTTTTGGTCCCAAATTTTCCTAATTGTTCCATGCCAACAAATTCATGCACAACTCATGTCTTAAAAATCAAATCAAAGGTCCAAAAATCCCGACTTTGTATCCCGAAATAGTTTTGTCCTTAACTTATCATAATTAATTCGAATTGCTCCAATGTACAAAAATACGGGATATAACATAATCCGTGTCTAAGGCACCCGTGAGGTATGTAAATTATGGACCGCATCTCTCATAGCCCTATCCTCCGGCGGTCCTAGGGGCCGGAGGCTCGGAATACCGGAACCTCGGGGTTGGTTCGTCGATCCGCAGGCTAACATGCCTTTTCCGTCCTATTGACGGTAGTAGCAGCTCGTTGACGGAGCACCACCTCAGGCACGAAGCGAGCACGGGCCCTAGTAACTGCCTGGGCTCGGCTAGTCTCTCCGGCCTATTGCGGTGATATTTTATGTCGCCTTCTTTGGAGGCATCCCGTAAACACAACAATTCGTTAGGGAGGAATCATCACGATAATACACCATCGCACGATCTAGAATAAGAAGGAAAGATAACATCCTAAATGTTCCAAAACCACTCCGTTTATAGATGTGGTGCACAAAGCCGATAAACAAGAGTGTGATATTTTATACGGTTTGTAGAAAACACTCGAGGGACGAACCGCTGCGATACCACTTTTGTCATTACCCAACCCCGTGGGCCGTGGCTAGTGCCCGAAGGGGACACTCGTATTACACGCCCAACCGTAATCGGGATACAAATAACTTATACATATACAAAGGTCGTACGTCGTCTCAAGCGCGCATATTATATATACCGCACCGCATGCAAGGCTGTCATAAAGCACAACATCCCAAAATATATACATATTAAGCAACCCGATAAAGGTGCACACGGCGAATAGGACCGCCTAAAACATAAATCACCTGGAGACATCGGCAATTATTATTACCCACACATTATTATTATTGGACCTCTAAGAGTCACAACGGTATAATATGACGGGACGGGCCCGCCGTACCCCGAATCGACGTACATATACACAATGAAAGAGTCTTAACCAAAATATTTACTTAAGGAACAAGGAGCGCTCCCAAGATAGTAGAATGGATATCCTAAGCGAAGCGTTGCGGATCACCAAATCGAGCGTGTCACATTCCCTCTTAAACGCGGTGCCCCCGAAGAAATTTATTTATTTAAATATACCGAGTATATAAAGCATGAAATACAGAAGACGGGGTTACAACCAAAGTCAGAAGTACAGAAAGTGAGCACAATAACCAAAATACCAAAATGCTTGCGTTTAAAATACAAATCATGCATGTCAATATCATATACACATATCCGGCCCATTATAGGACATCGGGAAACATGGTCGCCACCCCGTCTTGGCGCCATAACATGGCATACTCGGCCTTGTCGCATAACTCCATATCACGGATAACTCCGTAACACGAAGATAACTCCGTATCACTTGTGTAACTCCGTAACATGATAATATCATGTTTTGAGATAACCCGTAGCACGTGTCAATTTTGGTATTTCATTTACCAAAATATACATACATAGAAAAAACCCCGCCCGTGAGTCGCGGGACTCGGAGAAAGATCGCGAAAACGAATGCACAAATAGAATAGTGAATAGCCATATGCATATAAAATCATCTTTTAAGAATCGATAGGTAATTAAATCAATCGACGCTCGAGTATTAAAACGATAGTCATGTCAAATCCGTTCTAAATGACACTAGGACTACGTAAAGAGAGTCTCGGGGATCCTAGACATGTATCAAACCAATCCGAGCCCTCCCATGAAAGTTACGGACATTATTCATTATAGGACCCTCTCTAGAACGTTTCGAAGCAATCCGAGCCCGTGTATGAAAGTTAGGGACCTTATTCAACATAGAATCCTTTGTGGAACAAGAACTCTTAAGAACATTTACTATCCAATCATACAAAAGACACAAGGACCATAGCTCGACTATGTTAGGAATGCTAACATCAAGAAGTGAATAAGAATCGTAGACATGCTCGGATCTTATGAATAGAGTTACCCCAAGGCTCGTATCGTATCTTACTTACATCTAAGACATGCCAAAAGAAAGAAAGGATAAGCTTTACATACCTCGTCCGCCTCTAAGCTAATCCGAACTTTAAGTATCGGATTCCCGAGATCTACAACAACGTCATTAGATACTAAACATTAGTTATAGGTACTTAGGAATTAATCCCAAGCTAGCACTTTATTTACGAGAAATTCGGGCGACATTTCCCCCATAAATTCAACAAACCTCGAGAATTCAACTCGGTCAAATCATCAACAACAATACCAACAACCATATTAACAACATCAACAATTAATTCAAACGTATTCTAACGTTAGTAACTCTTTTTCTACATAATTGACGGCATTTCATTTACATTCAATTCAACCACATACAATCAAGCCAACATCAATGTTCACACGTTCAAGTACTAATCAAGCCATTCAAACAAGACTCAAGAACACTTCAAACAATCTCGCACACAATATTCAAACAACCCAACCAACATACCACTCCACCCAAAACTTCCCCAAACTCAATAAGAACAACAAAACACCTTCCTCTCTTCCAAATGCATGAACTATGCCAACAATCCTGTTATATTCCGTATTTTGGTACATTGGGATAATCCGAGTTAGTCATGATAAGTTAAGGACAAGGTTGTAATTTCTTCCGATTTTGTTAAAAGTGCATAAGTTGCATATTCATCTTTTCATTGGTATGGAGTGTTAAGGGTAAAATTGGAATAAGAAAAATTTGGGGTCAAAAGTGAATTATGAAAAGTTAGGCATTTCATGAAAATTAAGGGCTAGAAGTGAAATTTTGAAACTAATTATTTCATGAAAATGGCCATATGTGACCATGTGTGTGGTGTGGGACATGGGGCCGTGGATGAGTTATATAAGTGGGATAAGATGACTTATTAATCATCTTCATCACCTAGAAAATTCAAGAAACATCAAGAGAAAGAAAAAAAAAAAAGGAGAAAAACGGCCAAGAGAGGCTATGGAGTTGATCATGAAAAATTCTTTTCTTCTAGCTTTTCCACTAAATGGAAGGTCCTCTACAACATGGAGTTGTTGTTGAAGCAAGCAAAGTGTTTGTTCTTGAAGTTCTCATTCCTAGCCAAGTAAGAAGATAAGTGGAAAAAGGTAAGGTTTGATCTTATTTTTCATATGTTATGGGTGGTTTGTGTATGTTGTGGCATGTAGAAATGAATGGAATTCATGGAAATATGGATGCTAAAGTGAGGCCGTGTGTGTATGTGTATGGCCGTGTGATATGTGTTGTGTAGAAGGAGTGGTTAATTAATTGAATTTAGCATGTTTGTGTGTTGTTATAATGTGTAGAAATTGAATGAAACTAATGAGATTATATGTGTTGGTGTTGGGCCGTGATTATGTTACATCCCGTGTTTTTGTGCATTCGGAAAATTTGGGCATAATTGTGATTTGTAAGAATAAGGCTATGCTTTGATTTTTATGTGGTGTGTATGTCGTTACTTATGGAAATATTGACACGAGAACATTGGAGAGGCCAAGGGCAAAAATTGAAATCTCGGAAATTTGTTTCGGGAATTTGCAAAATACGATTCTAGCCAATTGGGCTCAAAAAAAAAAAAAAGAAAAATTGAGGCCCAAAACATCAAGGGTGGCCAAATACGATATAAGGCCCAAGACCATGTCATGTGCCAACCATGTGATGAATTAATCATAGGATATATTCATGATTATCATTAGAAACTTGAGAAAGATTGAGAAAAAAAGAAGAAGGCTACGGCGGCTAAGAGGAGAAAGAAGAGAAAAGAAAAAGAAAAAATTCTTGGAGCTTAATCTTGGCTCAAAAAATCTTGTTGTTCGCGAATTCTTAACAAGCTTGAGGTGCTCTACGACGTAGTATAATTGGTTTGGAGAAGAACTCAGGTTGGCGGAAAGTTGAAAATTCAAGTAAAAGGTAAGATTCTTATGTTTCTAGTTATGGAATGGATTTATATGTTATGATGATTAAGTAGATGAGAATTAAGGAAGTGTGGTGTGTGTGTGCATGGCGTACGTGTGTGTGAAAAAGGCATGTGGCCGTGAGCCCTATGGGTATGAGAGAGAGATGAATTCAAGTTTAATTAGTTTGTTAGTTGTGTTGTTGTGATCTTAGTAATGCAAACAAAGGTTTAATGACTTGAAATGGCATTGAAGTTGCTTGTATGTGATTATGGGAATTTAGGTGAATTTTATATGATTTTTATATAATGATGGAAGTAAGGTTCTAAATGCGGATTATGATTGTTGCTAATAAACTTGTAGGATAGGCAATGTGATTTGGAAGTTTTGTTGTGTTTGTGGAAGAGTTGGATGGAGTATGGAATTGGTGGAATTCATGAATAATGTATATGGAATGTTATTGGTATATGTTTGAATAATAT
>NW_026721276.1:0-27749 GCF_029784015.1 Lycium ferocissimum
ATTTGCTCAAGGGAAATGTCATTCAAATGACAAGAGTTAAAGAGTGGAATTATGGAAAGCGAAACTTTGTTAAGTGTAGTAGAGATGAAATCTCTGAGGTAAGCGTACGTCGAGATGAGAAGTACGTACTTAAGCATAATAAAGGGATTCGTACAAATTATAACTAAAAAGTTAAATAAAGAGAACAGTTTGAATTGAAAAAATTAATCGGGTCGGTGAAGAAGAAGAAAATTTAATAAGAGAGACATTACGGCCAACATTTAATAATATGGATTGAGATCGAAGAAAAAGAAGGATTATTAAAGGAAAGGGATAATATGCACGGTCGGAAACCTGTAAGACAAGATCGTGATCGTGAGTTAATAAGATAATGAAAGGTAAAAGATTAGAATGAAGGCAACAACAGATGTAAGGCGATTAGGTTAATTATCACTTGGGTACAAAGATTAAGCAAGATCAGCACCATAGGCTAAATGGAAACCAATGAGTGTACAAGAGCAATGTTAGCGCCAGTGATGTAAAGACGAATTGTGATACTACTTTAACATTTGGGGACGAATGTTCCTAAGGGGGGAGAATGTTACTATTACACCTCAAAAAAAATTATGTCATTGTGCGATAAACAGACTAACGGAAGGTAAGATGAATATGATGTCCCTACAAGTAAGAAGGGGTACTTAATGATTCTAATTAAGATTCCAAAGACATTTGAGGCAAGAGAAGAAAGTTCGTTGAAAAATGTGAAGTATAAGTCATGTTTTGGAAAGGGTTTGCAAAGTACCGAGCTAATGTTGATTTAATAATGTCTTGAGGAAAAGTTATAATGCTCCTTGGATCGCTAATGAAGTGCTAAACAAGTGTTAAGAAGGTTCCATATGGATTGGAGATCAAACGAAACGACGAGATTAACTTCGGAAAAATAGAGTTATATGACCACTTATATGGTCCGTATAACCTTAACAGGAAGGGAAAATACTTGGTGGTGAAGTACGGTCACTTATACAGACCATATATATAAGTGTCTGTATAACATGATCGGGACAGCCTTTTTTTTTTCAAGTATAAATAAGTGATCCAAGTTATTAATTTTCATTTCCCATCTTCCCCACTTTTCTCAAGAGCTCTAGAATATTCCATATATCATACCAACATAAATTCAAGGTGAATCCAAGATCAAACACCAATAATTAGTGGAATCAAGTGCAAGAATGCTAACTAGGGTTCATGGAAGCTAGAAATTCCTTTGGAGTTGAAGTTAGGGTTTTCTCCAAGTGAAGTATTTTCATCCAAAGCTCATTCCTACCTAATCAAAGGTGAGTTTTATGTTCATTTCATGCTATTAAAAGTATTGGGTGGTTGAATGACTTAGATTGGGGAAGAAAGTGGAATATGGGGCTCAAATATGGAAACAGTAGTATTCTTGAATAGTAGTTTAACATGAATCATGATTCTTGAGATGTTATGAGTGAAATATTGTTGTAAATGATACAAATGATGTTAAAGAAGTATTATATGAGAACGAATACGGTGTTATGCCATAGCTATGGTCATGAATCATTTTGGTAGGGAATTGCATAATGTTGAACTTGATGAAAGTTATTGATTATGATATTATGAATGTTGTTATTGATGTTTGGGGGTTGTTATATTATATGGAGGAAGTTGATAAACAAAGGAAGTGTTGTCCAATTTTCGTTAAACTTAGTCATCTTAGCTTTGCTTGAAGTATGTTTCCGATTATCTAATCTTAGTACGAATTCTCTTGAATGTAGAATAGTGAACTTGGAGGAAAGCATTTAGTCAGCAAGGCTAAAGAAGCATAAAGGTATGTAGGGCTAGTCCCTTCTTTTTCTAAGGCATGGTCCTCATAATATGAATTCCTTTATCTTTCCATAACTCTCTCATATCCCGCGAACTAAAAGTCTATGATTATCAAGAGCTTCTCATGAGATAAAGATAAGAGATGTGTTATGAATATGGCAATGATGATGGTGAATCTAAGTCTAAAGACTCCAAAGCTTATGATATGATAGTGTTATGAAGCTAATGATCCTTATATGATTCCTTGATGTTATTCGTTGTTGTTAGGCTCACCTAATAATGCTAGTTCCTTCAAGGTGAGGCATGATGATCATGACTACTCCATAATGGAATCGGGGTTCTCGACCTCACGTCACACCGATAGAGTTGTAGCTTTTACTTGAGTTCTTATGCATACTTCATGATGATTATACACCGTGCCTAGATTGTTAGAACCCGTATTTGGTACATTGGGACAATCCGGTTTAACTATGATAAGTTGGGGACAAAACCGTTCGGGATACAAAAGTCGGGACTTTTGACTTTTGATTTTGTTTTGAGACATAACTTGTACGAATTTGTTGGCATGGAACACTTAGGAAATTTGGGACCAAAATTGGAATTAATGAAAGTTGGAAATCATGCATTATTTGGCCCTTTGGCCGTGCAGCATTGATATGGTCCCACACTTTGTGGACAATTTTAATTGGTCCAACACATGTGTGTGGGCCATGGACACTTGTGCCATTTATGTGGGAGCTTAAAGATGACTTCTAAGTCATCTATACTCATTTCCAACACTTAGAAAAAAAGAGCAAGAAGTTGAAAAACCTAGAGAGTCTCTCGGCCAAGCCACCCCAAAAACCAACTCCAATTCTAGCCATTCCAAAATTATTTCTTTGATGCAAAGCCACTTTAATTTGAGGTCCCTAAGTAACGTGGAATTGTTGTTGGGTCATCCAACCATTCGTTGTGTCAATTGCAAACCAGGCAAATCGTGGAGTTGAAGAAGAAAGGTAAGAATTAATTATGTTTTATGTGTTATAAAGGTTGTATGCATGTTGTAGTATGCTAAAATGAAGGAAATTCTGTGAAATAGGCATGTTGGAGTGGAGGTTGTGTGTGTAGTGCATAGTCGTGTAAGTGTGTGTGTGTTGTGTTGAAGTGATGAACCAATTTTATGTGGCATGTTTAGTTGTGTAGTATGAAGAAAAGAATGAGAATCATCAATTTATGTATATGTGTAGTATGGTAGAGGTATGGGTCATATTGGATGACAATAATGGATCAATTCTAGTTAGTGTTTCGAATGTTGTCGTTATGAATTCTATGTTGGAAATGAGAGTTTAATGACTCAAGAATGATGTTGTAATTGTATGGGCTGATTTGGAGAATCATGTGTATTTAATGTAATTTTTGTATTTAAGAGAATGACATTGTTAGAATGTGGATTGTTGGTGCAAATCATGATTTGGAAGTGAGGGATGTGTTATGGATGTGTTCTCGGGTTGAAATTTGTTTTCGGGTGAATTGGAGTATTATTTGGGATGTTTGAAATGTTGTATGAATTGCTTAAAATGTCTTTGAATATTGTTGGTATGGGTTTGGGTTAGTATTTGAATGTATAAGCGTTAATGTTGGCTTGAATGTAAGCCGTTGAATTGTAAGTATTGAATGTTGTCGAATGATATAAAAGAGGGTTATTAATGCTATATTGCCTTTCGTATTGGTTATCGATGTTGCTAGGTTGGTTGTTGGTGTTGTTGTTGTTGATTTGGCCAAGTTAAATTCTCGGGTTGTCTATTTACATTTGGGAAATGCGCCCAAATTTCGTAGAATTAAGTGTTAGTTTGGAATTAAATGCCTAAATGCCCATAACTAATGTTTGGCATATTATGACGTATTTGTAGACCTTGGAGAGCCCGAGGCGTAGGTTGAGATTAGCTTGAGTTTGGAGTAGCTTTGAGAGCGTTTGAGGTATGTAAAGCTCAATCCTTTCTTCTTTGGCATGCCTTAGTTATAAATAGGCTATGACACGAGCCTCGAGGAAATTCTATTCTCGCAATCCGAGCATGTCTATGATTCTTGTTTGCCTCTTGATATTCGTATGTTTGATATGATGAAATATTGGCCCTTATGTCTTTGGAATAATTGATTTCCAAATATTGCATAAAAGGTTTTGTTCTTAAATGATTCAAAAGTAACTACGAACGCCCGTATCTTTCACGAAAAGGCTCGGATTGCCTCGATATGCTCGTAGGTGATTGTATGGTGCATGATGAGTATGTTTTCCATAGGGCGGGCCGTCCGGTCAACTCCCCATCCGTGGGTCCCGCGACTATTTCTTTTTTGCAATCCTAACGACTTTTGAAAGAATTTGATTTGGTTATTATTCCAATTTCTCGCGTATGGTCATTTTACTTATCACTTGAGTCTATGATAATGATTACTATGCATATGGTTACTCACGACTCCGTTCGTACGTTATATCTTTCGGCCGAGTCCCGGCCGGTTTCCGTTATCGTGCGCGCTATGATATACTCCGGTGTTGTCTTGTGTTTATGGTTCACCGAGCCCTCGCTCGAGGGCGGGTTCCTTTATATTTGGTGATATCTTGTGTATGGCGTTGTCTTGTGTGTGATGTGTGATGGGGATATGGAGATTTGAAACCTTCGGTGTTATGCCGTGTTATGGCGCCATGTTGAGCGGCGACCATATTTTCATGCCCTACGCATGATTTGTATTTTGAAAGTAAACATTTTGATATTTTGAAATACATTTACTTTCCGTATCGATTATGACTCGGATTTGTTTACTATATCTTCGCTTGCATTCTCGGCACATATTTCGTACCGACCCCCTTTCTTCGGGGCTGCGTTTCGTACCGCGGAGTACGTACGCACGCTTCGGTGATCCGCGATTTAGGACACCTTCTTCATTGTTTGGAGTGCTCCTCTTTATTCCGCAGCCTACATTTTGGCATATATTCGTTGCCGCATTTGTATATATTTGTTCGGGGTACGGCGGGGCCATCTCCGTCCCCCATGATTCCGTTTGTCTCCGCTTGAGGTCGTGGACATATATGTGGGTTATGCCTATCCCCGATTGTGTTTTTATATGTTATGTTACGGGGCGATCCCATTTGTCGGGCGCGCCCTCGCGGCTTGCATTTGTATATGTTTTGGGCCGACGCGCCATTTGATAGCCTTCTTGGCTTCGATATATATGTTGTGTTTGAGATGTGTTCGAGACGAGTTTGACATAATGCGAGACGAGTGTTTGATATTGTGTCCGCATAAGCTATACTCGTATGTGATTCGGAATAGTGATTGTGTTTGGGTGCCCGGCTCGGGCACTAGTCACGGCCTACGGGGTTGGGTCGTGACGAAGTGGTATCGTGAGCGGTTCGTCCTCGGAATGTCCCGCGGACCGTATCTAGTAGAGTCTTGTTTATCGGTGTGTTGTGCACCACGTCTATAAACGAGGCTACGGGACATTTAGGATGTTGTTTCTCCTTTCGATCTTAGATCGTGCGATAGCGCCGTGTTATCAGATGACTCTTTTCTCTCCGACGAAATGTTATGTTTTCGGCGATGCCTCGAGGAAGGCCACGGTGCGCGGAAGGGCATGTCTACAGCGGCGGGTGAGACTAGCCGACTCCGGATGACTACTAGGGCTCGTGCCCGCATTGAGCCGGATATTGTGCCTCGAGCGGCTGGTTAACCGCCACGCCGCGATATCGGAGGGATTTGGAGCGACCCACAGGCCGCCGGCACGAAAGCGGCTCCACCGCCGGCCCTCCCCCGGCACCGATACACCGTACCTCCGGGGCCCCACGGCCGGAGGGCGGATGATGGGACTGCGAGAGAAGCGGTCCGGTTATTGACTCGATTGGTAGCGGGGGCGGGGTCCACGAACGAGTAGGGGATGATCGTGTGAACGGGCGCGATAGTCGAGAGGGCCGTGATTTTTCACGCTTTGTGGCGACCGAGTTTTTCCGGGCAAAACCCCGCGACCCCGGGGAGGGTTGTCCCCCCCCATGCGAAAAGACCCCCGCGATTGATTAGTGCCTCCCAGACCCCAGTCGGTTGAGGGGCGTCACCCGGTTTTCACCCCCTTCGGGCCTGGGGTAGGTTTGGAAAGGCCCGAGGGGAAGGGGGGCTCCCCCCGGCCCCGGGCGGGGCCCCAGTTTCCCCAGGGCCCTTCCGCGGCCCCATTTTACGCACGGAGGATAAGGCGGGCCGGGGTGGCAATTCTGCCTAATAAGGCGAGAGGGCGGGGAGCGTCCCCGGGGGTATAGTTTGGAGTTTGATTCGGCGGCGGATATGTGCCGCTTATGTGGGCTGACTATGAGCGATCGGATACACCCGGTGTGTGATAGGGCTGGACCCGTACGCGGTTGATAGGCATGCGGTGATGGCGGCCCGGACGAGGGGATGGACATTGCCCGTGTACGAGGAAACTCACGCCCGAGGTATGGTATGGAGGGCGCGCGCAGCGGGCGTCGGCGACGGGGCTTATGACGAGGGGTCGGCCCGAGGGGGCTAGGTCCCGTGGGTGACCGAGGAGAGTCTCGGGGCGAACGGCCTCGGCGGCGGCGGAGCGGTCCCTCCTCGGCCAGCACGGGGTACACCCCCCACGGTTCACGGCGGGGAGATCGAGAGGTGCCGAGGATATTCGGGGGCGGGCCGAGCTCCGGGGTTTCGGGGTCCACGGTTGGACGGGGGTTCCGGCAATCGAGATGAGACCACCCGGACCTCCGTGTTCCCCGCGTGGAGCGCGCACACTGCGGGAGAGTGTTTTCGTGCCACCGGTGCGTGCTTTACTTGTGGCCGTCGGGGCCATCGACGAGAGATTGTCGGTTAGAGGTGGTGCGGCGGCGCGGCTCGCCCACTGTCGGTAGGTGGTTCATCTTCGGCTTCGGTAGCTATGCGCCGGCGGGACGAGGCACACCAGCACCAGCGTGCCAAGGCGGGGGGTCGTGGCGGGTTCCCCGATTTTAGCGGTCCTTTGAACCGCATTTATGCATTGGCCGAGCCGGACCGGAGGCATCGCTAACGTTGTTACGAGGGTATATTGCGGTCTTCTCGAGATGTGTATGCACTTTGATTGATCCCGGCTCTACTTTATCATATATTTCTCCCCTTGTTGCTAATAAAATTGGGATAGAATACGAACCGATAGAGCCTTTTCGAGTAACCACTCCGGTAGGGGGATTCGGTTATCGCCGAGAGTGGGTTTATAGAGATTGTTCGGTGATTATCTGTGGCCGTTGTACTTAGGCCTATTTGGTAGAGTTAGATATGGACCGAGTTCGATGTGATTATGGGTATGAATTGGCTAGCTTCTTGTTATGTTAATGTTGATTGTCAAAAGAAAATAGTCCGTTTCCGGTTCCTGGGGGAACAGTTATAAGTGTGCACACAAAGACGTCGAGGGTAAAAAAGTTTATTTCTATACCTCAAGGCAAGAAAAAATGATCGAAAGGGTTATATTTATCATCCGGTTCGTGTTCATGATTTAAGTAGAGGCACCGACTCTTCGATCGGGTCAGTGGTTAATGAATTCTTAGATGTATTTTCGAGATGAGCTTCAGTCTTCCCGAGCGGGAGATGAGGTTATTATTGATTTGTTGCCGGATACTCGGCCTATCTCTATTCCTCCGTACGGGCAATGGCACTGAAGGAATTGAAAGAAACAGAGATTTATTAGAGAAGGGCTTTATTCGGCCGGTACATCACCCCGGGGAGCTCCGGTATTATTTGTGAGAAAGAGGATGGGTCGCCGCGGATGTGCATTGATTATCGTGAATCGAATAAGGTAACCATCAAGAATAAATACCCCTCCCCGTGATTGATGATTTGTTTGATCGGTTGCGAGGGTGCCGGTGTTTCTAGAAGACACCGGTCGGTATCATCGAGCACGGGTACGAGAGGTACATTCCTAGGACGGATTCGGGACCCGATATGGGCATTATAAATTCGAGTGATGTCCTTTGGGGTGACAAATGCTGACGATTTATGGACACGATGAATCGGGTATTCAGACCATTCTTAGACATGTTCGTGATTGTGTTCATTGATGACATCCTGGTTTATTCTCGATCGAACGCAGCATGCGCATCATTTGAGGACGGTACTTGGCACACTCCTAACTGCAAATTATATGCTAAATTTTCTAAATGTGAATTCGCTATCTTCGGTGGCATTCCCGGGGCATATTATTGGAGGTGATGGCATCGGTGGATACCCAGAAGATTGAGGCCGTAAAGAATTGGCCTAGACCTACGACGCCTACGGAGGTGCGTAGCTTCGGGATTAGCCGGTTATTACGATGAGATTCAGAGAGAAGTTTGCTTCGATTTCGGCGCCTTTCGACAAGGTCGACTCGAGGGGGAGCTAAGTTCCGGTGGATGATGCTTGTGAACGTGCCTTCCGGTTGCCGAAAGAGAGTTGACTACGGCTCCGGTCCCGACTTATCCCAGGACCAGGACGGCTATGTGATTTATTGTGATGCCTCTGGTATTGGTTTGGGGTGTGTGTTTGTTATACCCCGCGTTTTCAGAGCATGAGTTTGACATGTATCTCATCATAGTAATGGGATGTTTTGAAAGGCACAAGCCATGGAGAGTACGTAACGACGAAGAAAAAGGGTGAATTACGATCTCGTAAGTCGTAATCGGGAAAGAATATTTTAAAACACGGTAACATGACCATTATTAGTGTAATAAGTGATAAATATCATGTATGGAGAATTTTGGAATATTTCGGGATTGAGCAAATTGAAGAAAATAAATTCTACGAAAATTTGAGAAACGCGGGACTCGATTTTAGTCAACTTTGGAGGCGCATATCTCATAGTATATGTGGAGTTTTAAGGTGTTTCAAAATCCTAAAATGAAGTTCGCCGAGTCTAGTTTGTAATGCAACAAACCGTTCATTGATAGGACATCGGAGTAGAGAATTATAGACGTTACAAGCTGAGCTGTCTGACGAGAAACGCTCTCATGCGGTAACTATACGGTACGCTTACAAGATCGCTACAAGATCGTAACTACTAAAACCGACTTGACAGTCCGTTTTTAAGGGGACAAAAATCTCATTTTTTTCAGCCAAAAGTTCCAAAACTTTCCCGGAAAAATTCAGCAACAAAAAAGGGAGCAAATATACCTCACCAAATGAGGATTTTGAGTGAAATTTCAAGTAATGAAGTACCAATCGAAGTCCGGACACCGCATAGTCACGAATATAATTTCATTTGGAATTAGAGGAGCATGGGAACAAGAAAATATTGAAGAAGGTAAGTTTTAATCCTCTTTTCACATGTTATGGATGGTTTATATGTGTTGTGGTGTGTGGAAATTCATAAATATGGTATGTTGAAGTGAAGCCGTGTAGGTGTTGGTTATGTTGGAGTGATGAACTAATTTTTATTTAATATTTTGGTTGTTGTTGATATGGATTCCATAATGAAAATGATGGTTTATGAATTTGGAAGAAAAACATGTATTGTTGTTGTTCTTATGGCATTTGGAAGTTTCGGTGGAATAGTATAGTGGTTGGGTTGTTTGGAATATTTTGCGGATTGTTTAAAGTGTTCTTGAATATTGTTTGAATGGTTTCGGATTAGTAATTGAATGTAGCGTTGGTGTTAGTTTGGTTATATGCGGTTGAATTGAATATAAGTGAATATCGTTGCATTATGTGAAAGAAGGTTGTTAATGTTAGAATGCATTTTGAATTAATGATTGATGTTGTTAGAATGGTTGTTGGTATTGTTGTTGATAATATTCGAGTTGAATTCTCGGGTTGGTGTATTTACAGGGAAATCGCCAATTTTCTGCAGAATTTGGTATTCGTTTGGAATCGGTCCCTAAATGCTCTTAGCTAATATTTGATTCTTAATGCATATTCAGAAACTTGGGAAGTTCGCGACGTAAGATTGGATTATTAGCTTCGAGAATAGACAAGGTATGGAAGCTTACCCTTCTTTTTCTTTTGGCATATCTTAGACGGGATTAAGGTATGACACGATTTGTGCCTCGGGGTAATTCCATTCTTAAGTTTCGAGTATGTTTGTGATTCGTATTTGCTTTTGATGTCGGTATCCTTAGCATGGTCGTGCTATGGTTCGTGTGTTTTTGATATGGTTGAGTTTGAAATGTGGTGGAAACGATTCTTATTTGTTTCTTGATATTCGTATCCTTAATGCGGTCGAGTTATGATCCTTATGACTTTTTGTATGATTAAATTTTCAAAGGTTGCCAAAGAGTTTTGTTTTCAAAAAGAGATTTGTTCTTAAACTATTTCGAAACTACGAACGCCGTAACTTTCAAGGAAGGGCTCGGATCACTTTGATACTTTCGTAAATGACTTTATGACGAGTAATGACTTAAATTTTCATAGGCGGGCCGATTGGGTTGACGCTCGTCCGTGGGTCCCGCGACCTTCTATGTTGGTTCTAATGACCTATTTTCGAAAAGAATCCAATCGACTACCTTCCGACCCCCGAGTATGATTACTTATCTATACGTTGAGTTTGAAATAAGGATTTTTATGCTTATGACTTTGATACGTGAATATGGTTTCAAAAGTTCGGTTTGATATATTCCGAGTGATATTCGGAGGAAATACGATTTGACTACGTTTTGGCTTACAAATTATGGGTCGCTTGATTAACCTATTAAGTCTTTGAAAATATTTTAAACTCAGATTTGGTTACTTGTGATTCTCGCTCGTGCATTTTGTTGTTACATTTTTTATTGTAGTCCCGGTTTGATGTGTGATATTGTCCGATACTTGATCATGACCGTGACATGGCGGATTCTTGTCGCGCATGTGTATGTGTGATATTGTCCGTCGGATACTTGACCGCTGGCCGTGACATGACCGCCGGATTCTTGGTCACGATGTGTGTATGTGATATGTGGCCATTTGGATTCTTGACCGCGGTATGTATATGTGTGATATTGCCCGGTACTTTGTCCGCGGCATATTATGTGCATATTGCCAACAGTACTTGTCCGTGGTATGTTGTGTGATATGCCGCCGGGTACTTGTCCGCGGTATGTTGAGTGCGATATTGACGCCAGGTTCCTGGCCTTGTATGTGTACGCGTGTGATATTGACGCCGGGTTCCCGGCCGCGGTATGTGTATGTGTGTATTGACCGGGTATTTGACCGCGGTATGTTGAGTGATATTGAAAAAATAAACACTTTGGTATTTTGGATTGGCACTTACTTTCTATATTTGCTTTCGATTATGACTCGCATTTGTTTACTATATCGCCTCGCTTTGAATACGAAGTATGACGTGGTACGTATATAACGTATTCGGAATGGAATCATTCGGTTAATGTCCGCCTCATATGATATGTTCATTTTCCGTATATGCGAGATGAATGTTTTTCCAAAAGAAAAGTTAAGTAAGCATTTTTGGCATTCTGACGGTTATATTTGTCTTCCGTACCGCTTATGTATGATTTGTACCCCTGACAGTAAGCACTTTGGTTTTCCGAGTTGTCATGCTCACTTTCCTCGTATCACGCTTCGATTATGACTTCGTTTTCGTACCTCCTCGCTTTTGCATACTCGCACATATTCCGTACCGACCCCCTTTCCTGGGGCGCGTTTCATGCCGCGGGGCAGTACCCTGGCTGCATTTAGTGATGATGTTAGCAAGGAGATGTTCCAAATGTGGGATTGGCGAGCTCCATTTCCTCCGGAGTGCCGCCGAGTCCGAGTGCGTTTGTGTGATATCCGAGATGTTGGTAGAGACTGCAGACACATAGTCGTGTGCGGTGATATGTCGCTTTGTAATCGGCTACGTAGGCCGACACATTATTATGCATTATATTACGTATTTGTGACTACGGATTTTGTTTGATTTGAAGAGATGAAAGCGCGTGTATGTTTTTCGAAAAATTTTCACCCCGTGCTTATGTTATGTTTTTGTGGGCCCAAGAGTGGTTATGAGTATTATGAGAGTCCGCAGTTCGCTGGCCCTAGGTAAGTGGTTTGGTGCCCATCACACCCCATCGGATTATGGTGTGATGTTGCCGACGCAAGACGCAGGTGATAGCTTATGCTTCCGGCAACTCGTAAAACACGAGAGAAATTATCCTACTCACGATTTAGAGCTAGCCGGCAGTGATTCATGCTTTGAAGATGTGGAGACATTATTTATATGGTGTTCACGTTGATATTTATACAGATCATAAGCAGCCTCAAAGACATCCTTAGTTATAAGGAGCTCGAATCATGGCAGAGGAGGTGGTTAGAGTTAAGTCGAAAGATTATGATGTTGATATTCTATACCACCGGGAAAGTTAATGTTGTAAGTGTGTATGCACTTAGCCGTAAGTCCACATGGGCGCTTAGCTGACACGCCTCTTAAAAGAAAGAAATGGTTCGCGATATCCATCACCTGTTGGGTCTGGAGTCCGCTTAGCCGATCTCGGGAGACGTGGGATTTCCGTTCGAGGAATTGTCGAATCCTCTATTCCGCGTAGATAAAGCAACACCCGTCACGATGATCCTATTCGGCACATTACCAGAGACACAGCCCTCGGCAAAGTGAAAAGGACCCCGTTCGAGCTTACATCCGATGGAGTACTATTACTGCGGGCACATGTGTACCGATGCTGTAGGGTCATGGCGGACAAAAAGTTATGGGCGCAGGCACATTATGCCCGTTATTCGCTTCACCCGTGGTCGACGAAGATGTATCATGATCTCGATGATTATATTGGTGGATGGTATGAAAAGATACATAGCGAGTTCGCCGTCGCGCGCGGCCCGAACCGCTGCCAGGTTAAGAAGACGAGCACCGTAAGCTCCGGGTGATTGGTCAAGAGATGGAGATACCGTCAGCAAGAAGTGAGATCATTAATATGGATTTAATACTGTGCCATTTCGCACCCACGGAGGTATGATTCCATTTGGGTTATTGTTGATCGGTCGACACAAATCAGCCCATTTCTCCCGTCCGTGACTACGTATTCGACCGAGGATTGGCGTCGTTATATATTAGGGAGATTGTGGCGACTTCCGAGTTCCCATATCTATTATCTCCGACAGGGCCCGCGGTTCACAAACACTTCTCGAAGATCCTTTCAGAGGGATCGGGGACCCAGTGCGAGTCTCGCATTGTGCGCATTCCATCCTCGTCCCTCGACGGGCAAAGCCAGCGCACTATTCGTACGGGAAGATATGTTGCGGGTTCGTGTTATTGATTTCGGTAAGCAATGGGATGATCATTTGCCGCTTGTTGAGTTTGCCTTTACATACCGCCTACCACCCGCATTCGATGGCACCATATGAGGCTTTGTATGGCATAAGTGTAGGTCACCGGGACGGCCAATGTTTGACGTCGGGAGATCGAGTCGATTGGCCCGTATGTGGTCCGAAGCAAGGGATAAGGTGAAACTCATTCAGAGCGGTTGTTAGCGGCCTTCGCAGTCACATGCGTAAATCATACGTGCAGACAATCGCCGTCGACACTTAGAATTTCGTATGGTGATCGGGTATCTCGAAAGTGTCACCCATGGAAAGGTGTTGGGCGAGATTCTGCAAGAAAGGAAGCTCCTCCGAGATATATTGGGCCTTATCGTATTATTCGTAAAATAGGCAAGGTTGCCTACGAGTTAGATCTCACAACCGATTTAGAGCAAGACATCCGTATTCCACGTCTCTATGCTTCGTAAACGTACGCGACCTTTCCAGTATTTCGTTGACAATATACCGGCTCGTCGCAGAGCTATCTTATGAGGAGTAGCCTATAGCTATATTGGATCGTCTGTAAGAAGGTCATGGAATAAAGACGTGGCTTAAAGTGCTAGCAAGGCGAAACAATAATCGGGAAGAGATGACTCCGGGAAGGTGAGAGATGTACAAGAAGTATCCTCACCTATTTCCGGCAACCTGTGCAATCTAAATTCCTTAACTGTTAATATTTCTTGATGAATGAATTGTTGTGATACTTGTAAAGGAAACTCCCCCAAGTGCTTATAAGATCCCGTGAGGTTAATTTAACATTCGAGGACGAATGTTCTAAAGGGGGGGAGGATGTTAGAACCCGTATTTGGTACATTGGGACAATCCGATTTAACTATGATAAGTTAGGGACAAAACCATTCCGGGATACAAAGTCGGGACTTTTGACTTTTGATTTTGTTTTGAGACATAACTTGTGTATGAATTTGTTGGCACGGAACACTTAGGAAATTTGGGACCAAAATTGGAATTAATGAAAGTTGGAAATCATGCATTATTTGGCCCTTGGCCGTGCAACATTGATATGGTCCCACACACCTTTTGTGGACAATTTTAATTGGTCCAACACATGTGTGTGGGCCATGGACACTTGTGAAATTTATGTGGGAGCTTAAATATGACTTCTAAGCCATCTATACTCATTTCCAACACTTAGAAAAAAAGAGCAAGAAGTTGAAGAACCTAGAGAGGCTCCTGGGCCAAGCCACCCCAAAAATCAACTCCACCCTAGTCATTCCAAAATTATTTCTTTGATGCAAAGCCACCAATTTGAGGTCCCTAAGTAACGTGGAAGTTGTTGTTCCTGGTCATCCAACCATTCACAGTCAATTGCAAACCCTAGGCAAATTGTGGAGTTGAAGAAGAAAGGTAAGAATTAATTATGTTTTATGTGTTATAAAGGTTGTATGCATGTTGTAGTATACAAATGTATGAAATTCATGAAATATGGCATGTTGGATGAGGTTGTGTGTGTGTAGTGCATAGCCGTGGTAAGTGTGTGTGTGTGTTTAGTTGAAGTGATGAACCAATTTTAGCGTGGCATGTTTAGTTGTGTAGTGTGAAGAAAAGAATGAGAATCATCAATTTATGTATATGTGTAGTATGGCTTAGTAGGGGTCATATTGGATAAAAGTAATGGATCAATTCTAGTTAATGTTTCGAATGTTGTCGTTAAGAATATACGCGTTGAAACGCAGGGTTTAATGACTAAGAATGATGTTGTAATTGTATGGCCGATTTGGAGAATCATGTGTATTTAATGTAATTTTTGTATTTAAGAGAATGACATTGTTAGAATGTATTGTTGGTGCAAATCATGATTTAGAAGTGAGGGATGTGTTATGATGTTCTTGTTGGGACTCTTCGGGTGAATTGGAGTATTATTTGGGATGTTTGAAATGTTGTATGAATTGTTTAAAATGTCTTTTTGAATATTGTTGGTATGGGTTTGGGTTAGTATTTGAATGTATAAGCGTTAATGTTGGCTTGAATGTAAGCCGTTGAATTGTAAGTATTGAATGTTGTCGAATGATATAAAAGAGGGTTAATGCTATATTGCCTTCGTATTGGTTATTGATGTTGCTAGGTTGGTTGTTGGTGTTGTTGTTGTTGATTTCAACGAGTTAAATTCCGGGGTTGGTCTATTTGCTGGGGAAATGCTGCCCAAATTTCTGTAGAATTAAGTGTTAGTTTGGAATTAAATGCCTAAACGCCCATAACTAATGTTTGGCATATTATGACGTATTTGTAGACCTTGGAGAGCCCGAGGCGTAGGTTGAGACTAGCTTGAGTTTGGAGTAGCTTTGAGAGCGTTTGAGGTATGTAAAGCTCAATCCTTTTCTTTGGCATGCCTTAGTTATAAATAGGCTATGACACGAGCCTCGAGGAAATTCTATTCTCGCAATCCGAGCATGTCTATGATTCTTGTTTGCCTCTTGATATTCATATGTTTGATATGATGAAATATTGGCCCTTATGTCTTTGGAATAATTGATTTCCAAATATTGCATAAAAAGTTTTGTTCTTAAATGATCCTTCCGTAACTACGAACGCCCGTATCTTTCATAGAAAGGGCCTGATTGCCCTCGATATGCTCGTAGGTGATTGTATGGTGCATGATGAGTATGTTTTCCATAGGCCGGCCCGGCTCGGGTCAACCCCCGTCCGTGGGTCCCGCGACTCTTTTTCCAATCCTAATGTAATATCCCGTATTTCATACATTCGGATAATTCGAGAAAGTCGTGGCAAGTTAAGGACAAGATCATTTTCAAGAATTATTTTAATGTACTAGTTGTTAGGAATATTATTTATGAACATTGGTGGTATGGAAATATTGAGAAAGGCCAAGGGTAAAAAGAGAAATTTGCAAAATGGCCAATGGAAATAATGTGGAAGGTTAGGGGCAAAATGGTAATATTAAGGAAAGTCGAGGGGCAAAATGGGAATTTTACACAAGGTTCATGAAAATTCCAAAAGGGCCATATTGGCCATGTGAAAAAAAAAAAAAAAAAGATGACAAGTTGCCATAATATTCATCTTTTATACATGGAAATTTCTAGAATTTTGGAGAGAAAGAATAAGGCTAAGTGTCCATATTTCTTTACTTAAAGGACTAAAGAATAAATATGGATAGATGGAAAAAAAAAAGGGGGGATAAATAAGATATATTTCTCTTCATCTTTTAGGAAAGATGAAGAAACTTGGAGAAGGAGAAAAAAAATTAAAGGCCATACGGCCATGACCATGGAGAATTGAGGTCTTCAATTTTGATCCCAAAAAATTATTTTCTTGTTGTATTCCCACTAATTCAAGGGTCCTTTACAACTTGGTGCAATTGTTTTGGAAGAAAGAGCACTTGTTTCTTCAAGTTGACAACTTGGTTAAGTGAAGAAGATTGTGGAAAAAGGTAAGAATTAATCCCTTTTTATTATGTTATGAAGGTTGGTTTATGTTGTAGTATGTAGAAATGAGTAGAATTTATGGAAATATGGAAGTTTGCAAAGTGGGTGTGCATATATGTAAGTGGCCGTATATGTATATTGTTGTATAGATAATATGAGTTGAATTTTATGTTGTATTCTAGTTGTGGTTATGGTGGAATTCATATTGGAAATGGAAGTTGAATGACTTTGGTTGAGGTTGGAAATATGGAATATAGCCATGTGGTGTATGGAAGTAGAATGGAAATGGATTAATTTTGTTTAATGTGTTAGTTGTGTTGTGGTGATCCTTATGATGTAAATGAAGGTTAAATGGTTTAAGTTGGCATTGAAATTGATTGTAGAAGATTATGTCATTTTAGTATGATTTTATGATATTATGGAAATGAAGTTATTTAAGTGTGGATTGTTGTTGTTGGTTATGAATTTGTAAGTAGAAAATGTGTTGTGATGGTTTTGTTGCATATGTAGGAATTTTGGGTGGAATATGGAATTGATGGAATTGTTGAATATTGGATATATGGCTTGGAATGTTCTTGGCCTATGTTTGAATGGTCTTAAATTAGTGTATGAATATGGAAATATTGATATTGATTTGAAAGTGTAAAGTTGGATTGGAAGTTGTTGCACTATTCAGAAAAGAAGACAATTTATGTTAGAATGCGTTTCAAATCGAATGTCGATGTTATTGGTATTGTTGTTGGTATGATTGTTGATATTTGAGCCGAGTTAAATCTCGGGGATGTTGTATATATAGGGGAGATGCTGCCCAAATTTTTGTAGACAAGTATTGATTAAGATTGAATTCTTAAAGCTTTGTGATTAATATTTG
The DNA here is from genome assembly GCF_029784015.1 of Lycium ferocissimum. Taxonomy (NCBI): domain Eukaryota; kingdom Viridiplantae; phylum Streptophyta; class Magnoliopsida; order Solanales; family Solanaceae; genus Lycium; species Lycium ferocissimum. The sequence goes on from NW_026721276.1 coordinate 17,346, forward strand.
GTAAATATGACCAATTGTAGATTTTGGAGGAAACGGGATTTGAATTTGGAGAAGCGTAAGAGACAAATAAGGTATGTAAGGCTTACCCTTTCTTTCTCTTGGCATGTCCTAGATGTGATAGGTTATGATTGGAACCTCGGAGATGATTCTACTCTTAGAAATCCGAGCTTAAATTTGGTCCTTTTTCATTCAATGGAATTGAATTAGATACTTTATGTTTTGTTGGAAAATAACTTAAACATCTTTAAATTTCACAAATGGAACCAAACTACTTTAAGACCTTCACGGGTGGTTCCATAAAGCTTAACGTCCGTAATTTCCGTACGCCACCTCGACGTGATCCGAGGTGGGCCCACAATTCCCGAGACCTAATCGTATTGCTCTATTTGGACGATTTTCGTACAATAATTAAGGGTAAACTTTTGGCTATCATTCCGAGTTTGTTATGATTCGTATGTATTCTACGGTATAAGTATCTGGAAATTCTGATACAAGTGTTTTGCTTTGACCATTCGGATATAAATATTCCGATATAAGTATTTTGATATAAGCATTCTGGCGTAAGTATTTTGATATAAGTATTCTGACATTAGCATTCTGGCATGAATATTCCGATATAAGTATTCTGGTAAAAGTATTTTGATTTGGATATGTAATCTGATATAAGGATCCTGATGTGAGTAATGTTATGAATAATTTGCTACGAACATTCGATAGGAATATCTTCTGTAACTCGATGTTTTGGTTGTCGACTATTGGGAGTATGATTGTTCTATTGAGTCTTCGGATGTTGGTAAGTGTGTGTGTGCTTCTGTCGTCTGGATATGTGTGCATATGGTTTCGGATTTCGGTATGTGTGTGTGTATATGTGTGTGATGTGTATGTGTGTCCGCTGGATACTTTGGTATGTGTGATATTGGTTGGATACTTGATGACGGGCTGTGACGCCGGATTCTTGGCCGCGGTACGTGTATGTGTGATATTGTCCGCCGGATACTTGACCGCGGGCCGTGACATGACCGCCGGATTCTTGGCCGCGGTATGTGTGTGTGTGTTATTGACCGCTGGGTATTTGGCCGCGGTATGTGTGTATGATTTGTGTATATGTGATTTTGACAGTCCGGATTATGATCAGTCGGTTAATGTCAGCTCATATGATATGTTTGATTATCCTAGTTGCCTTCTGAACCCCTTATGTATGAATGTCGGATGTAAGTACGTTGGTATTCGGACTATTATGCTCGCGTTCGGTACACTTTACTTCGTTTTTCGTATTTTTCTGCTTTGCATACTCGAAGACATATTCCGTGACCACCCCCTTTCTTCTGGGCTGCGTTTCATGCCGCGCGGTACTTTGATGATTAGCGACCATTACGAGAAGATGTTCAGTGGGTTGGCGGCCCACTTGCTCCTCGCAGTGTTGCCGAGTCGAGTTTGTATGATATGCTTTACCGGATGGATGTTAGAGACTTTGCGTATAGCGTCGTGGGTGTTGGTTGTCGATGTAAGCGGCTCCGTCAGCCGATATGTCGGTCTGTGTTATGCATTGAGTTTTGTATGGTTATAGATTTGCTCGGTTTGGGAGCTACGAAAGAGTATTTCTGAAAAAAAAAAAAAAATTTACTATGTATTTTATCTTATTTGATTTAAAAAGTTTGGCGTGACTTTGTATGCGGCAGGAGTCTGAGGGTTCGCTCGCCCTAAGTAGGGTCGGGTGCCCATCACATCCTAATAAGGTTAGGGTGTGACAAAGTGGTATCGAAGCGGTGTCCGTCCTAGGGGTTGTCTCGCAAAGTCGTGTCCGTAGAGTCCCGTTTATACGTGTGCGAAGCGCGCCACATTTATAAACAGGAGGCTACAGGGCATCTAGGGATTGTTGACCTTCTTTCTGTCATAGATCGTGCGATAGAGCCAAGTCATAGGAGAATGAAATTCCATATGTAAGCCTTACATACGACGGAAGGAAGCAAGTAACGATATGGAAAGGTTACAAGGGCAAGTCTCGAAAATATTTGTTCGTTATCTCAAAATGTAAAAGTTTTGGATGGCTAGAAGGTGATATGTAGCCATATGCCCTGTAAGGTATTGTTGGCATTTGCGGTGTACAGATTTCGAATTATAAGAATTTGTGAAGGTGATATAGAAGACCGAAAAGGGCAAAACGGTAACTGCAAAAGAAAGGATGTGTTACGAACATGCCTTGGAATCTGTAAAACTTTGACTGGCTTCGGATTATGTAATAAAGGCCATATGAAAAAGCGTACGCGATTATAGCAGCATTAAGGCACTGAATTCCACTAAAGTTTCGAGGTTAAGCGTGCTCAGGTGGGAGCAATTTCATGATGGGTGACCCCCTGGGAAGTATGCAAGAAATTCCAAAGATTAGGCTGTAAAAGACAAATGAAAACCGTAATGGCCTAAGTGAAATTAGAATATATGAGAAGGTTGGAGACCATAAAGGCCACGCTTGGAACGCGCAACGGGCTAGACTAGAGAAAAGACAGAAAGTACGTTACGGCTCTGGAATTTGGATAGGCTTGAATGGCGTCTGGAAGTATGTCACACCCCGACTTTACTAGGGTGTGATGGGTACCCGACCTGATGTTCGGAGCCGAGCGAACCCGCTGACTCTTATTACATATGTAAACTCGTGAGTCAACCAGAGTAAGATACATGGTATACTCTCCATTTTTTTTTCATAAGTAAAGACTATCATCATACGGGGCCCGTGACATAAAACATAATAACATATTGATCGCGAAGCCGTTCACAAACGACATTCTATACCCACGACTCGTCTCGCAAAGTCTCTAACTCGAACACGACATCATAGCATAGACTCTTGACCCGGCCACTTCCGCAGCAATGGAGATGCCAACTCGCCGGGAACATCGTCTATAATGGCGTTCGATCATCCGGTGTACCGCTTTTACGAAACGCAGCCCCCGAAGAAGAGGGTCGCACGAGCAATGTACCGAGTATGTAAGGCGCAGTAACAACATAAGATCTGATATAAAGCTTAAAGCACAATATGCAGTAAGAAAGTAACCCGTACCTCTCGTTTGCCTCTTTTTGGGGAGGATATCACAAGCCAACTTTACCTTTGAAACGACATATGGGTATTTACAAGAATCGCCCGACCGTATAGGTATTTGCACGCCCCGTCCATATGTACTATGGTAACGCTATCCGAGCACAACATGGGGTAAGGAAGTAACTGCACATCCGAGTGCCCCTTGGGGCGATACCACGCATGCGCTTTTAAAAAACATTTAAGTATTCTAAGCATCCGCCCCGACCCCGGGGGATCTGGGAAGGTAGAATCGCCCGTCCATATAGGAACGGTGGAGCAAGCCCGTCCGGTGCCTCCCGCGTCCGGGTATAGTCCGCCCACTATAGGCGTGTCCGCCCGCCGCCCATTGGACGGCGCGGTGTGATACTGCCCGTCCATGTAGGCACGGTGTCATGAAATAAATCATATGTAAAAACAAAGCATGCATGAGAGCCCAAGTGAAAACTACAACTCCATCGGAGTGACGTAAGGTCGGTAACCTCCGATCACATTATGGATATCAGGATCGCCTCGCTCACCTGAAGTTGAACAATTATAAGGCGAGATCGTCAACGGAGAATAGCATTAAGAGAAAACATAGAAATGAAACCATAAACCTTGTAAGACGTCAACTCATATACTTTGGGGTCTTTAGAAAATAAGGTCATGACCAAGTGAATAGAATTAAGGATCAAGGTCTAGCTTCGATACTTTCATACTCATATCAACTTCTCAACTTGAAACTCTTAGTCATGAATCATTCTTCATACTCATCATACATATCTCTCTTTCTTAACATCATCGTTACCATTGTTATCATAGAATTACTCTCATTAGAGTGGTTACAACACTTATCGTTTGATTGAACGGAACAATAAAGAAAATCCGGGAACAATGGGCCCACCTCGGGTCTGATGAGGCGGCGTACACAATTTACGTATAATACATTTCATGACATTACTTATGAGAGTTTTAGGGTAGTCGGATCCTGTTTCTGCAAGTTCTAGGTGTTTAGACATTCCTTTCAACTATTCGCGAACTTTCACTTCAATTCTACTGAATGAATAGTAACTAATTTCAATCTCGGATTTCTAGGAAAGGAATTGTCCCCGAGGCACGTATTCAAGCCTACCACGTCTAAGACATGCCAAGGAAGGAAAGTGAAGTCTTACATACCTTTTTCCGCTTTGCTCCGAAAATTCAACTTCCAATTTCGCCAAAATCTACAATTTGGTCCGCGTATACCAAACATTGGTTATAAGACTTTAGGAATTTAATCTTAAATCAACGCTCGTCTTGACTTCTCAAATAGATTCACTTATATTCTGCCGAGATTTCGGCAGCATCTCCCCTGTAAATATACCATCCCCGAGAATATAACTCGGCCAAACTATCAACAATACTAACAATTATTCTAGCAACACTTCAATATTCAATTCAACCCAAAATCTTCCAAATGCCATAAGAACTCCAACAATACGTTTATTTCTTTCAAACTCGTAAACTATATCAACAATTCCATAAGTTACCAACATCATTTTCATCAACTCAAGCGACTATATTAAAATTACATTATGTTCCAAATCAGCCCACAACAATTATGATTTCCATTTGAGTCATCAAACCTTCATTTTCATCACATGATCTACAACAATCAATCACCAAAATACTATATAAAATGAGTTCATTATATTCTACCAAAACAGCCCCTACACACGGCCAACATCAACATGTGTAATTTCATAAATTTCATTCATTTTCTACACATTACAACAACACACAAACATGCTAAATTCAATTAACTCTCCATTCCTACACAACCACACACACTCACGGCCTCAACACCTTTCACACGACCACACACACACACACCATATTTTTATGAAATTCTTTCATTTCTACATTCTACAACATGTGCAAATCATCCACAACACATAAAAAAAAATAAGCTTGAACCTTACCTCCTTCTCCACTTTTTCCACGGCCAAGGTGGTGTTTGCAAGAAGGGATGGTTTTCTTCTTCCAACAACCACTCCATGTCGACGAGGGCCTTCTACTTAGTAGGAAAAAATGAGAAACAAATTTTTCTTGATCATCTTCCATGGCACCATTTTTGCATTTCTCATGGCCGACTGCTTTTTCTCCTTCTTTCTTTTCTTTCTCTTGATTCCTCTAGAATCTTAAAATGATGAATTGGTATTCCTTTGCAAGACTTAGTCATATATATATATACAAGGGGCACATGGCCAAGCACATGTGGCCAACACATGGCCGGCCACGTGTTCTCTTTTTTTTTTTTTTTGTTCCTTTTCCCTTCCCTCCAAACTTCTTCAAATCTCTCTAGAATTTTCCTTAATGTTAAAAGATGAATTATTTCCTTGTCATCTTGTCTACATACATATACCAAGCTCCCACAAATATATAATGTACACATGTGCCACTCTTTGGCATGAAAATATTGGCCAACCATGGGCGGGACCCCCGGCCACTATGGCTACTCCAATAAGTCATGCATAATAGTAGTTTCCAAATTTCAAGTTTGCCCTCGATATACCATGCCAATAATATTCATAAACGGCTTGTGCATTAAATAAAAACCGGAGAATGACCTTGCCCTTAACTTTCCGCAATTGTCTTAAAATATTCCAACGTACTAAAATGCGGGATATCACAATTCAAACGTACGAAATGCGAGGTATAACAAAGTATTTTGTGGGTTAGTAGATACTAACTATATGTGTATATGTATATGAACATGTATGATATCTCATATGCGAGGGTATCGGTCGGAAAGTAAAAGGAAAACTTATGATAAGAAATCTTGCTATGTTGTACACTTCGAGTTGAAAAGAAGAACTGGCTAAGGGCATATAAGGAGCCCTTAAAAGGGGGGAGGCTATATTATATTCAGACCAAAAAGGGATCACCGTATTCTCAAGTACCGAAGGGAAACCCATGACATAAACTCGAGGATTTGTGTGAAGGCCAAGTGGAGCATAAGGTAAAGGATAAGGAACGGGCATAAAGAGAAGAACGACCATAAAACGGGACCCCCGAAGTGCTACAAGACCTCATAAGACGTTGAACATTCGAGGACGAATGTTATAAAGGGGGGAGGATGTTATATCCCGTATTTCATACATTCGGATAATTCGAGAAAGTCGTGGGTGTTAAGGACAAGATCATTTTCAAGAATTATTTTAATGTACGAGTTGTTAGGAATATTATTTATGAACATTGGTGGTATGGAAATATTGAGAAAGGCCAAGGGTAAAAAGAGAAATTTGCAAAATGACCAATGGAAATAATGGAAGGTTAGGGGCAAAATGGTAATATTGAAAGTCGAGGGGCAAAATGGGAATTTTACACAAGGTTCATGAAAATTCCAAAAGGGCCATATTGGCCATGTGAAAAAAAAAAGAAAAAATGACAAGTTGCCATAATATTCATCTTTTATACATGGAAATTTCTAGAATTTTGGAGAGAAAGAATATATTAAGTGTCCATATTTTTACTTTAAAGGACTAAAGAATAAATATGGATAGATGGAAAAAAAGGGAGGGGGGATAAATAAGATATATTTCTCTTCATCTTTTAGGAAAGATGAAGAAACTTGGAGAAGGAGAAAAAAATTAAAGGGCCATACGGCCATGACCATGGAGAATTGAGGTCTTCAATTTTGATCCCAAAAAATTATTTTCTTGTTGTATTCCCACTAATTCAAGGGTCCTTTACAACTTGGGTGCAATTGTTTTGGAAGAAAGAGCACTTGTTTCTTCAAGTTGACAACTTGGTTAAGTGAAGAAGATTGTGGAAAAAGGTAAGAATTAATCCCTTTTTATTATGTATGAAGGTTGGTTTATGTTGTAGTATGTAGAAATGAGTAGAATTTATGAAAATATGGAAGTTTGCAAAGCTGGTGTGCATATATATGTAAGTGGCCGTATATGTATATTGTTGTATAGATAATATGAGTTGAATTTTATGTTGTATTCTAGTTGTGGTTATGGTGGAATTCATATTGGAAATGGAAGTTGAATGACTTTGGTTGAGGTTGGAAATATGGAATATAGCCATGTGGTGTATGGAAGTAGAATGGAAATGGATTAATTTTGTTTAATGTGTTAGTTGTGTTGTGGTGATCCTTATGATGTAAATGAAGGTTAAATGGTTTAAGTTGGTATTGAAATTGATTGTAGAAGATTATGTCATTTTAGTATGATTTTATGATATTATGGAAATGAAGTTATTTAAGTGTGGATTGTTGTTGTTGGTTATGAATTTGTAAGTAGAAAATGTTATATCCGGTATTTTTGTATATTTGGAAAGTTCGGAATAATCTTTGCTTGTAAGAAATAAGGCCATATTTGGATTTTTCTAGTATCAATGTGTCGGTTATGGAAATATTGGTGCGGAATTTTCGAGGAAGGTTAAGGACAAAATCGGAATTTTGGAAATTTGTTTCATGAAATTACAAACTTAGCCAAAGTGTTGGGCCAAAAAAAAAAAAGAAAAAACCAAGGCCCAAGGAAATAGGGTGGCCGGCCATAGAGGGAAATGGGCTAGGCCCATGACATGGCCATATTAAGTAAATAAAAGAGAGGAAAGGGCCATTAGTATTCAAGAAACTTCAAGAGAAATTGAGAGAAAAAAAAAGAAGAGGTCACGGCCAAGGAGAAAAGAGAGGAAAAAAAAAAAAGAAAAAATTCTCTAGCCTTCTACTTTGATCCAAAAATCCTATTCTTGTTGAATTCTTGTCAAGCAGGGGACGCTCCGACGTGATATAATTAGTTTAGCGAGAGGGCGACGTTGCGACAAAGTTAAAAATTGAAGAAAAAGGTAAGAATTCCATTTCTTGTGTTATGAGATGAGTTTATATGCTATAATGATTGGAATAGAATGAGAATTATGGAATTGTGGTGTGTGGTGGCATGGCGTGTATGTGTGTGAAAGGGCATGTGGCCGTGAGCCATGGTGGGGTAAGGGAGGATGAATTATGTTTATTTGGCTTGTTAGTTGTGTTGTTATGACGTTTACGACATAAAGAAGTCTTGGACAATTTAAAATGGCATTGAAATTGGTTGTATGTTATCATGAGAACGTATGTGATTTTTATATGATTTTTATGTAATTATGAGAACGAGATTCTCACGTGTGGATTATGGTTATTGTTATTGAATTTGGAAGGAAACAATGCGATGTAGTAGTTTCCGTTGCATTGGTGAGAGTTTTGGGTGTAATATGGAATTAGTGGGAATGCTTGAATTCATGAATATTGCTTGGGAGGTTATTGAAATATGTTTGAATAATCTTGAGTTAGATAATGAATATGAGAAATGTTGATATTAATTTGGTAGTATGAAGTTGGGATGGAAGTTGTTGAATTATGAGAAATAGAAGACTATTTATGTCGTAAGGTATTTTTGTGATTGTTGTTGTTGGTATTGTGTTATTGAATTAGCCGAGATGATTCTCGGGGATGTTATATGTATAGGGGAAGTGTCATTCGAATTTTCATAAAACAAGCACTACTTTCCGATTTAGCCTTAAAGCTCATAAATGACAATTATAACGTGACCAAAACGCATTTTGGAGGAAACGGGAATTGAGTTTTGACAAGCTTAAGGAGCGACTCAAGGTATGTAAAGCTTACCCTTTCCTTCCGAGGCATGTCTTAGGTATACTAGGTTTGGATAGGCGGCCTTGGGGTCGTTCGGCTCACTGGCTAAATCCAGTCCGATTTTGGTTACTATTCATTCGGAAGATAATTGAAGTACTTTCCTTACTTTTTGTTGGAAAATGCTTACCCTCATAACTTTTCCAAATAAGCTTTCCGATCGCTCGAAACTTTCATGGATGCTCCCATAGGGTTCGATATTCGTAAAAATTATGTATGTCACCTTGATTTGACGAGGTGGGCCCGCTAGCCTCGAGACCCCTTTTAAACGATCTATTGGGATTATTTGATCTTGTATTAAGAAAGGACTTTTAACCATTGCTTCGACTATTGTAAGATGATTATTTTAACTATTTCATTGAGTTGATGGAACGTTTTGACGTAAGAACGATTTCAGGAGGCGGTAGTTTGGTACACTAATTCTGATAAATCTGGAACTTGTTTCTACACTTGCTAATGTTAATAATTATATTTGGTCATCGGATTCGGGAAGTTAACTCAATCATTTAATTGTTCATTGCGGTAGATGTTGACCGCCGGATACTCGACCGCGGATGCGTGATGTTGCCGCCTTGATACTTGACCGCTGTATGCTCGCTATTGACCGGATACCGACTGGCGTATGTGGGTATTATTGACCGGATTCTTGGCCGCGTACGTGTGTACGTGCATGTGTGTGATATCGCCGGCGGACTCTTCGCTCACTTCGCTTATATGTGGTGTACATTATATGGTATGCTATGCCAGATAGCTCGGGACTTGGACTGGCTTCTGCTAATACTAGTTCACATAAACTAGTTCATTTATATCTACATTTTCGCACTCCTTGTTCCTGCTATGACTATGTTTCAAGCTCGGGCTTTGCATACTCAAGACATATTCCGCACGACCCCTTTCTTCGGGGTTGCGTTTTCATGCCCGGCAGTAATCGACGCTCGGTTGAGGATCCACCCGCCTAGGCCATCTATCCCCTGCGAGAAGTGCCCTTCTTCCGAGCTATCTATTTTGGCATATTTTCTTTGCACGTATGTACATTATTATTCGGGGGTACGGGCGGTGGCTCCCGTCCCGTCATATGATTCTCGGGGCATTCGTTTAGAGGGTCCGTGGATATACGTGCGCGGGTTGTGCCCAAAGGGATTGGATCGTCGGACTTGTATGATACGTGTGTCGGGCGGTTTCACCCGCCATGGCGGCCTTGTCGGCCCGTGTATATATATATGATGTTTTGATGGCCCTAGCGTGGCCTCCGTTGGCATTTTCTCAAGGTAATATTTTTGGACAGTGGTAAAAACAAAGCGAAACCTCCACAAAAAATTTTTCTCGGAAATAAAATAAATTTGAGACACAGCCTACCGGTTTCCGATATATGTCCGTATTCGTGTTTGCGAGTAGTGTGACGTTACATTTGGATATTTGGGTACGTTGTGAGACCAAAGTTGTTGGGATTCCGGATGTATATGTGTTCGGTGCCTGGGCCTGGTACTGGGCGAAGTGTTTACGAAGTTGGGTCGGTGGACAGTAAATGTGTTGTGATGGTTTTGTTGAATGTAGGAATTTTGGGGGGAATATGGAATTAGGAATTGTTTAATATTGGATAATGGCTTGGGAAAGTTCTTGGCCTATGTTTAAGGTCTTAAATTAATGAAATGGAAAAAATTATTTGAAAGGGAAA
>NW_026721277.1:0-8560 GCF_029784015.1 Lycium ferocissimum
TAAAACATAAAGAATTCTTACCTTTCTTCTTCAACTTTCCAATAGCCTAGGGTTTCCAAAAAGATGAAAAATAATGGATTGATCGCTCCGACGATGCTTCCACGCTACTTAGGGACCTCGAAATAATAGGTTTACATCAATGGAATAATTTTAGAAGGACAAGAAATGGAAGATGATTTTCAACACTGGCGAGAGCTTCTAGCTCTTCAACTCTTGTTCCCTTATTTTTTTCTAAGTGTGGAAATGCAAATGAAGACTTGTGGTCATCTTTTAACTAATATATGAAGTGTACAATTTCTTGGCCCACGTTAATGTGTTGTTCCAATTAAAATTGAACACAATTGGTGTGGGCCATTCACCCCGCTTACACGGCTAGATCATGGAATTGGATGACTTTTCCAATTTCCAATTTTATCACTTTCGGTCTCAAATTTTCCTAATTGTTCCATACCAATAAATTCATGCACGACTTATGTCTCAAAATAAAATCAAAGGTCAAAAAATCCCGACTTTGTATCCGAAATAGTTTTGTCCTTAACTTATTATAATTAATCCGGATTGTTCCAAATGTACAAAAATACGGGTTATAACATTATCGGATGATTCCTCCCTAACGATTACTATGTTTACAACGATGCCTCGAAAAGCAAGGGCCCCCGGAAGGGCAAGGCGGTGGGCTGGAGAGATCGACGGTGGGACGGTTACTAGGGCTCATGCCCGGCTTATGCTGAGGTTGTGCTCCGGTCGGCGAGTTGCACTCTTGTCACGACCCAACCCGTAGGCCGCGACTGGTGCCCGGGCGGAGCACCGAACACACCCGCTGACCCGAAAAACAACATACGAATGATTATACATAAACAAAGGTCGGACGTCGGATCAAAGGCGACATAACGAATTTTATACATACAAAAAGTGAAACGTCGCCCCAAATTGTCACAAATATATATATACGGATCGCGAGTCCACATCTTTCGGCGGATGGTATCACATAATAAGCCGGAAGTGGGCTATCAAAATACGGGGGGGACGTCGAATCACAAATCGCACGGACACGGCCCGAACGGTGATTACCCGCCTTGCAACGTATATGTCTCTGAGACCTCTAAGAGTAATAACGAGAATCTTATGACGGGACGGGGCCGCGTCGTACCCCTGAATAAACATATACATATGCACAATAACGCGAATACGGACCAAGGTATAGGCTCGGAACAAGGGAGCGCTCCGAGTCGGTGAGCAGGAATCCCTAAGCGGTGGACCGTCCAAATAAGTATTTGTTGTACTGCACGGCACATGAAACGCGACCCCAGAAGAAAGGGGTCGATCACCGAATATATCGAGTATGCAAGCGGGAAAAAACGGTAAATAGGATCATAATCGAGCAAAGAGATACGAAGAAGTAAATGCAATATCAAAATACCAAAATGCTTACTCATTAGAACATAGTCATGCATGGGCTCTTAGAATATGGTCGCCCGAGTCATTGGGCGCCATAACACATCATACTCCCGAGAAGATTTCATATCTGCGAAATCCGACATATCACATAACATCAATTATACACGGTATCCCGCCCTCTAGCGAGAGGCTCATTAGCCGACACATCATAACACCAAATATACACGGTACACCCTACTTCTCTAGCGAGGGCTCGGCGAACCGAACACATCATACTCGGAATATAACATAGTGCGCACGAAAACATAATCGGCCGGGACTCGGCGAAAGATATAACAACCATATGCACGAGCGAGTACGGGAAACTATATGCAAGCTTTAAAAAACATTTTTAAACCTCACAAAATAGTCAACAAAATTTCCCCCCCGAATGTCATCCTTCGGAACATATCAAATATAACTTTAGAAATCATTGATACGTTTCAAAATCATATGAAGTAGCTTATGGAAATTAGGGGGCACAATCGTCATTCTGACTCGATAGAACAAGTAGCCGACGTCCGAAGTTTGGGACGATAGTCGCGCTTAATCCTTTCAAAAGTCGTTAGTATTACACGAGGAAAGTCTCGGGGCCCACGGACGAGCATCAATCGATCCGGGTCCATCTATGAAAGTTGGAGACCTTATTCCCAAGATGGGGATCTCCTACGAACGTTTCGAAGCGATCCGAGCTCGTCTATGAAAGTTACGGTCGTTCGTAGTTATAGGATCCTTTAAAAACATCATTCTTTATGCAACATTTGAAATCAACCGTACAAAAAGACTTAAAAACCATAATTTGATCATAGTAAGAACGTTAACATCAAGTGAATAAGAACCGTATATGTGCTCGGATCTTAAGAAACGGAGCTACCCCCGAGACTCATATCATAACCTAATTACAACTAAGACATGCCAAAAGAAAGAAAGGTTAACTTTACATACCTCGTCCTGCCTCTCGAAACTAATCCAAACTTACGTCGCACTTCCCAAGATCTACAATATGTTATTAAATACCAAACATTAGCTAAAGGCATTTAGGAACCCGATTCAAAGCGAACACCAAATTCTACGAGAGATTTGGGCAGCATTTCCCCTATAAATACAACAACGAGAATTCGAAGCTCGGCAAATTCATCAACAGAAAACAATACCAACAATCATTCTAGCAACATCAACAATCAATTCAAAACGCATTCTAACATTAACTACACTTTTCTACCTAATTCAACAACATCCATTATATTCAATCCAACTACTTACATTCAAACCAACCTCCACATTCGCGTTCAACTACTAATCCGAAACCATTCAAACAATATTCAAGAACACTTTAAACAATTCACACAATATTTCAAACAACCCAAACAATATCCCAACTCGCCCGAATTCATCCCCAACCCGAGAACAACACAACACATTCCTCACTTCCGGTTCATGGATTACACCAACAATTTACACATTAACAACGTCATTTTCACCAATGTAAAAATTACATAAGAATCAAGAAGAGCCAAACGTCCCACATCAACTACAACTTCAACTTAGATCATTAAATCCTTATTATCAACATAGAATTCACTACGACAACGATCAACATACTAAGTAAATAAATTGATCCATTCTTTATTTAATATGACCTATTTTTCGTATCTACATACACGCGCGTATAGATGATTCTCATCAATTTCTTTCTATTTGAAATACATCTTTACCCTAGGGTTGCTTTTCCCATTTTTTCATACCACATCACGTAGCTTGAACTAACCATGCCGCAACGGCCTCGTTGACATGCCTTATTTTATGAATTTCATCCATTTTACATATTTCGAGTACTTGGAGGCTCATCCGGAAAGGCAAGGCGAAGGTTTGATTATTCCTCCGCTTTTGGCCGCTGCAGGCAACTACCTTATGGTTGGCAAAGGTTAGTGAAAACGAGTTTGTCGATCAAAGAAAATCCACGTTAGCAAAAAGGACCCTTCAATTAGTGGGATTTGCTAGGTTGGTATTATTGTTTTACTGTGGGCTTGTTACCTTATTGTGATCTATTGGATTGTCGCCACGTGTGTGATATTAGACTTGATGCTTGCTGTTTTGTCATGATCCAATCTTCTTGATTTTTCTCTAAGTATGGAAGATGGAAAGATGACTTATTTTTTTTATTATACGTGTAACCATCCATGTGGCACCTTGTTTATTGATATATTGTCATAGACATTATGCCCCCCACCTTTTTTTGCCGACATGGATTTTCTTGGGCACGTAACCATCGATTATGCTTTTGACCGACTTATTCTTAATATTCCATATTGTAATATCATGGAAAACTTATGTCTTAAAACAACATTCCGTGGTTAAAAGTCTCGACTGTATCCACGCAATATGTGTGCGTGTGTATATATATATATATTATTTGGTATCGATGTGCAAAATACGGGTTATAACGTCTGGCACATGGACATTCGTGTAAGCCCCATGGCCGCGAATGTTAAACTAGGTCTTACCGTCATATAAGTACGTGTTACATAGATTTCATTGGCCATTGCATATCATACATTCATTAATCATCTCATTTAACTGCCATTGATCGCATTTGTTGGATTACACGTATTCGTGGACATAGGAATTGTGGGAATACGTACTTGTGTTTAGGTGCTTCACCCTAGGCTATGATTCGGCTATTTGATCTTTAACGGAAGTACTTGAGTTGTTATTATTGGGCTGTGTTGTCCCAATACTTGATTGATCAAAGATGTATTCTATAGTTTCTTCCTTTATATATGCCTTATTAACCGCCGATATCATTTAGGGAAAATACCCGCAGGATCGTACGTACCTTTACGATACACCTCGATACACTTCTTTTTTTGGGATGCCGAGTGTGTGACAGTTCTATTTCTAAGTCATGAGGTAACCTTGCCTAAGACGGCGTCGTTGGAGACTTAGGGTGATACCTCGGACTAAGCTTCCACCTGCCGAGTTTCGCATTCTTCGTATACTTGTCATCTACCTCCAAACAGGGAATTCTTTGATGTTACGAGCCTCGTATGGCAACATTCGATAGTTCTTATTATATATTCGCTACCTATGTTTATGATTTCGACTTGACCAGATACTTGGGTAGAAGATGTTTTCCGCACTTATTCTCTTTTACATCGAACCGGCTCTGAGGATTTTTATTATTATTCCATCGTTCTACCGTATTTATGGTATCTATTATTATGGTTTACCAAAAAGGTGGAAATGATCATCTCGGCTACTTTTAGGGAAATCAATGACATGGGTTCGCAACGTATCTTCGCAGCCCTAAGTAGTACGTTCGGTCCTAGTCGGTCGAGGGTGACTTCATGTAGTCGAGATTTTTGCGGTTCGATACGATGTACTTAGTCCTGGGACATCATAAAATGCAGACATTTAGGAAAGTTTGAATTCTTTCATTCCCTCGTGCTTTGTCGCATGAATATTGGTTATGTATATACGAAATGAATTGGTATCCTAATATCTTTATCTTAATCACGCGTACGAAGGTGGAAACTCGTAACTCGAATTTAAAGGCAAAAAAGGTTCTTGCCACAGACATGTTAACCTTTATGTCACGAGACGCGTCATCGCGATTAGCACCGGTGCTAGCCCACCCGATCACGCCTTAACATGGCTTGTACATCACATTCTGCGGGGTCATAATTATAGCTGCTTTTCATTGTCATCATTCTAATCTTGAGAAATAACAGATCTATATCAGGGTCATGATCATCTCGTGCCCATATAAATGTACACAAGCAAGGCGATCAAACAACATCTCAAAATATAGGCCGACAAGGCCGAACATGATCTAACCATATATATGTCTACGAGCCTCTAAGAAGGGTACAAATATCATTATGATGGGCGGGACGGTGACCCGCCGTGCCCATGAATATATACACAAAAGAATACGCGCAAAATTAGACTCCGAATGAAACGGAGCCTGCTATATGTAGTGGATAGTTTGGTATGGATCAAATCTCCTGGCCCACTCGCGGGCATGACGCGGCGTCCACAAAGAAAAGGACGTCGTACGAAGAATGTCTTGAGTATGTAAAACATGATCAATATCAATGTGGGAGCATAAGGATAACATATGAAATAATATAGGCGGGAGATAATAGCATGTCATCATCTTGCCACAAGTAGGATTTCCATAGGGACGTTAATTCTATTTTCGTACTAAGTGTACATACATTTGTATTTTGCTCGTGTTTACCTTTCGTATCTACTTTCATGTTCGTATTCATATCTCCTTCATACTAGAACTCAATCATATACATTGCGTGACTATAGTCGTGGTCTCGACATATTCGGGTGCTATTGTTATCATATAGCTTAGTCGTACTCGCATATAGATGTTATACATATAGCTTATTCGTACTCATATAGATGTCATACATATAGCTTATATATTGCCCGACCAATAAGTTCGGTGTTTCTCGTACACGGCCCTACCAAGCTCGGTGCGTGGCGGGGTTATCTCGTACCAGCCCTCAAGCTCGTTGTTATTCGTACCCAACCGGCGGGTGCGCGCGTCGTTATATATAGATATACGTATTCATTATATTCTACCCGGCCATATAAGCTCGGGGTTCACAATAGCCTCTCATGGGCACACATACATATATACATACATACTTATCATATTCTACCCGGCCATATAAGCTCGGGGTTCACAATAGCCTCTCATAGGCACACATGCATGCTAACTCATATCTATCTCTTAGCCTTCTTATTATCGTCATTCAATTCATTCTATCCTTAGAGCATTACTCGCCGTATAAGGAACTTAGTACAATCGCATCATTGAGGCTTAATAGCTTCTCGAACTAGGATCATTGAGAAAGTATCATGAACTCATAAGAGATGAACAATTGTTAAGAACCATGCCTTATAAAGAAGGGTTAGCCTTACATACCTTTCGCGCAACTATTATATCACTTGAGCGTTTCTTCTTCAAAGCTCACGTTCTACCTTCATTGAAGTGCATACTCATATTAGATGATGGATAGCATTTAGCATTAATAACTAATTCTAAAATCGGACAAATCTCCTTTATTTATACGACTTTCCTCGTATTACATCTCAACTCCCAAACATTAATAATAACGTTCATAATATCATCACAATAGCCTTTAGTCAACTACATTACTCTTATTTCACAATTCTCTTCATTCTATCTATATCATAGTCATAATTCGACAACACGTTCATTCACATACAATGTCGATTTCCACAGTCTCAATAGCATTTATAACACGATCATATTCATAAAACATCAGAATCATAACTCGTTCCAAACGTTTACTCAAAAGTGCTACTATTCACACATTCATGACCCATTCTTATATTCTTTCGTAATCCGAGTGTTTCATCTTCTAAACACTTTATAATACATGGAAAACTCACCTTGGATGGTGTAGGATTGAACCTTGGTTGCATAAACCTCACCTCTCTTGAGCCAAACCCTAGATTTTCCTTCACTTGGATTTCTTGCTTTTGATGAACTTTAATGGTTTCTCTTACTTTGATTCACTTGGTTTGATGATAATCACCTTTGATTTCCTTTGAATTCTTGTTCATGAAATATTTATAAGCCCTGTAGAAGTCTTAGAGAGAAGTAGAGAGATGTTGGAAATGAAAAATATGAAGTTGGGAACACATTTAAACACTTAAAACATTTCAGGCCGTCGGGTGTTCCACGGGCTTGTTCCACGGTCCGTGGAAGCCGATCTTGTCCGTGAGCTGGTCGTGGTTCACGACCAGCCAGCCTGCTCTCGCCTGGCGATTCCACGGACCCATCCACGGTCCGTGAATGCAATGCTGGCCGTGGATCCGGCCGTGGAACTCCTTTGTTCCACCAAGTTTGATCCCGTCGTCTCGTTTGATCTCCAATCCTTATGGAACCTTCTTAGCACTTGTTTATCACTTCATTAGCAATCTAAGGGGAATTATAACTCTTCCCCCAACACATCATTAAGTTGTCATCAACTACTACTCATAAATGTTTCCGAAACTTCATCGTATACATAGCCTTCTCGCAACTTTCTTATCTAACATCGAATGTCTTTTGAATCTCATTTTAGAATCATCAATTGCTATGTCTTACTTATTGAAATATCGTATACCTTATATCTCTCATTAGACTATTCACGTACATCAACGGAAAATTTTCCGAGGTGTAACATTCTCCCCCCCGGAACATTCGTCCTCGAATGTTAAGCACTCAGGGATTCTATGAAAATTTCGCCGTAGTTTTCCTATAATATGGCACTACCGCTCTCTATCACAACAACCCATAATATCAATGCCTCACAGGGCCATAACAAAATAGCAATATAGTTTGGCCACACACGACCCAAATACATAAAAGGAAAGCGTACATACCTTAGGATCTTGACGTCTCATCTTGGCCCTCTTCTGGGGGCTGGAATAAGTGTGGATATTTGGATTTCATGCTTTTCTTAAACATTTCCATGTCATTTCTTCCCGATTATTATTTCTCCATAAAACTTTAAATCGAGGCCACTTCTTTGTTTCTAAGCCTCCGTGCCTTGCCTATCTAATATGGCAATAGGTTTTTCATCATGCGCTAACTTTTACTTCGTTACTTGAACATCATTTAATGGGACGATCCTAGTAGGATCTCCGATACATTACGTAGCATCGAGATGAAAAATCGGATGGAGTGACTCTAAATCGGGAGGTAGATCTAATTCATAAGCTATTTTGCCCACTTTGCGCACAATTTCATAAGGCCCGATATACCGGGGACTAAGCTTCCCTCTTTTGCCAAACCTCGTAACGCCTCATTGGCGACACTTTCAAGAACACCCAATCTTTAACTTGGAACTCTAGGTTCCTTCGACGATTGTCCGCATAGGACTTTTGGTGACTTTGGGCTACTGCAAATCGATCTCGTATGAGCTTGACTTCTCTCTGTAGCTTGTTGGACCAAATGCAGCCCTAATCAATTTAGCCTCTCTGTTTCAAACCACCCGATTGGGATCTACACTTTCGCCCATATAAAACTGTACGGTGCCATTTGAATGCTAGAGTGATAGCTATTATTGTAAGCAAATTCAATGAGTGGCAA